>NC_051164.1:40994974-41019064 GCF_013339745.2 Dermacentor silvarum | reverse complement strand
ACGAGCTCCGAAGACGTCGACACCGCGGATGACCAGCGACCGCGTTTACGTATTGCCGACGACGACGTCACGCTTCCGCCGCGAAGTTGTTCCCTCGTGCCTGTCATCTGCGATAACTTGCACACCGGGCCTGGCGTAGCTGAACACATCAACGCACTAGTACTGAGTCAGGGCGTTTCCGTCGCCAGGGCCGTAATCAATGTACTCGACGGACATGCTGAACTCCTGCTGACGAATTTTAGCAGGGAACGTCGACAGATTGTTAAAGGCACTGCTGTTGCTTACTTCGACGAAATTGCCCCAATACAAGACTGCCTCACAGTGCAGCACGCGGCGTCCACCGCGCCTATGCCTGCACCTGTGGTTGATGTCAGTCAAACTTTATCGCCCATCGAACGCAACAGCCTTCTTGAGCTCATCAATGAGTTTAACAGCTGCTTCTCATCTACGTCAAGAGTTTGCCAGACGCCGCTCACCAAGCACCGTATTATTACTGAAGACGACGCAAGACCCATCCGGCAGAATCCTTATCGTGTAGCACCGAAAGAGCGGGAGGCAATACAAAAACAAGTGAAGACGATGCTTGAGGATGGAGTTATTCGGCCATCTGAGAGTCCGTGGGCATCGCCTGTCGTATTGGTGAAAAAGAAGGACGGTAGTCTGCGCTTCTGCGTCGACTATCGAAAACTTAACCAGATCACAAAGAAAGACGTTTATCCGCTACCGCGTATCGATGATTCACTGGACCGGCTACGAAACGCACGTTACTTTTCGTCGATGGACTTGAAAAGCGGCTACTGGCAAATTGAAGTTGACGAGAGAGACCGTGAAAAGACCGCTTTTGTGACACCCGATGGACTTTATGAATTTCAGGTGCTTCCCTTCGGTTTGTGTTCTGCGCCAGCAACGTTTCAACGACTCATGGACACGGTACTCTCTGGCCTCAAATGGCAAACCTGCCTAGTGTACCTCGACGACGTGATTGTTTTCTCCGCCACGTTCGACGAACACTTACGGAGACTGAAGACGGTCTTTGAGGCAATACGCTCAGCAGGCCTAACTTTGAAACCGGAAAAGTGCCATTTTGGTTTTGAGGAACTTCAATTCCTCGGTCACGTGGTTAGTCATGAAGGTGTTCGACCTGACCCTGATAAAATCACTGCCGTCGCTAATTTCCCGACGCCATCAGATAAAAAGGCCGTGCGACGTTTTCTGGGCCTTTGCGCCTACTACCGGCGGTTTATTGCGGACTTTTCGCGCATCGCGTGTCCATTAACACATCTCACCCGCGAAGATGTCCCCTTCGTGTGGGGCGAAGAGCAGCAACGGGCATTTTACGAGCTACGGCAGCGGCTGCAGACGCCTCCTGTGCTCGCACACTTTGACGAAGACGCCCCGACGATTCTTCATACCGATGCTAGCAATGTCGGCCTTGGCGCAGTGCTTCTTCAGCGGCAGGACGGCACCGAAAGAGTTCTTGCTTACGCCAGCAGGACCCTATCCAGAACGGAGACTAACTACTCCACTACAGAAAAAGAGTGCGTCGCGGTAGTCTGGGCCATCCTGAAATTTCGCCCATACCTATACGGTCGCTGTTTCACCGTCGTCAGTGATCACCATGCACTTTGCTGGCTGACTAATTTAAAAGATCCAGCTGGTCGGCTAGCACCACGGAGCAAGAAACCTTTAGGAGTGGAAACTCCGCCAGTTGCGGCGACCAGATAATGTCACAAGCCCGCGGAGCCACTATCATGCTGGCGGCACCTGGCGGCCGAGAAAGAAATTACCGCCGTCTTGGTTGCCAAGGCAACCGGTCACGTGTGTTTCTCTCGTTCGCGGCCGTGCGCGTTGCTCCCGTTCGGCCGCGCGCCTCACAACTTCTACTGAGGGCACTCACGCATCCCACCTGCATCCCATCTTAGGCTAGCAATTTCCGAACAAGGGTACACTGCACGTATCAGCGCTGTTAGTATTACGGCCCTCGAACAGACATCGACAAGAACAGTTACTCTTTGACTTACAGTGTACTAGAAGAGTTGTAGTGCGCTCACACCACGGCAGGGCTTGACGCACTTCATGTCGCCTCCGACAGTGGCGCGGTTCGCAGCGTCACCTGAAACTTTCCTACGCGTCGCGGTAAAACAGCTATCGCGTGTTGCTGTTTTCACCGTATAAAAGTAAAATGCACGACGTGCAGCGCACGAAAGTTCTTTTGGTGCACCTTCGCAGTGTGCAGTGAAATAAATTACTATTGTTGCGGCTGATCTACAGAGGGTTGGCGATTTTTTTTTTTTTTTAGCCAGAGGCACGGTAGCAAGAGGCACTCGAGTTTTTTCTGCAGCTGATCGATAAAATGGTAAGTGTGGTTTCGCCACAACGACCGCGCATCCGCGTTTCCAGCACCACCGCGCCGAATTTAACCACCACTTCGAGTTTTTTTTTTTTTTTTTTTTCGCAGGTAAGGCGTGCAGCGCCTTAGACATTTTCACGTTGCCCCATCTATTCACGAAATTAAATATTTAGGTATCACTGCTGCACAATTTAAGCTGGTTAGCTGGTTATTTATGTATTACATCTTTCGTAACGTTAATGCGACATTAAATCGAAAGGATGAAAATACCAGGTACACCGGTGAGCAAAAGTATACAGACCGCAGGGTCGCCGAAAAAACTTAATTTCTTCGTAATTAACATGCATAAAGTGGAATTGACCAGTACACGTTAAAGCTCGCAATGCCAAGATTGGACTGCAGTCCTCAATTTCAAGTTGCATTCGCAGGCAGTTGAAAAAAATCAGCTTTATCGCGCAATCCCTGGTCCGTATACTTTTGCTCACGGGTGTACATTTCTGCAATAATTAACAATGTTTATTTAAAACGAAGTAAAGAATGATCCCGGAAGCGACGGGAGCAGTCGGTGAAAATTCCGAATAGCTACTGTCTAGTGCGCTTCGGCTTTTCTTCGCGGTTGCTTCGCCCCTTTCACACCATTCCCTTTTGTTCCTGGGCTTCGGTGTCGTCTTAGTCACGTACTGTGGTAAATTCGGAAGAATCGTGGGAACAGCGTTTTCTGATAACAGTGGCAAGTGTCACGAGGAATTCACACCTCTTTGCATTCTATATTTATAAGGTGCACAGGTCCCTAATTATGAATCGCGGTTCGAAGTGTAAATCACAGACTCGCAAGATTCCTCCAGTGTCTTATCTGCGCGGTTGAGGTTCCTCTCCCATTCCTTTCGCCGTTCTTCATCACGTGGAACGCTGAGCAAAGACGCCTTTGGTGCATCTTTCACACGACTGTAGGCAGATCTGCACTCGGGATCAAAGCAGTATTTTCGACGGCGGCTAGTCATTCTCACTCACTAAGAGTGCACATTGAGTAAAGCGTCAAGCAGAGAGCAAGCAGAGAGGATACTGCTGAAAACGCCGGCGGGACTTGCAGTCGAGAGCCGACAACGTCGATATTAAGTGGTTAGTTTTCAGAAAGGAAAGGTTGGCGCTATCTTCTGCAGCCCTTGAGGGAGAACGGTCAACGTCGCGATCCAACAGAACGTACTCCATACCAAGCGAGGGAAGTTTTCAGGAGAAACTGGCGGCAGCGCCTCTGGCGGGCGCCGGAGCAGTCGACACTGAGTGCGCCGCGGCGACGCGGCGCAGGGATATGGCAGTGAGCACACTGCCCCTATTCTAGTACACTGTACTTTGACTTAAAGGCCCACAAAAACAACGCTACGGCGTGCACGCTGAAGCGAACGCCGAACGCCTGTGTCGTCTACTTTGAGCGCGGGAGACACGGGCGCCGCCGAAGAGAACGCGCCCGAGCGGCACCACCGATCCGCCGGGCTGCTGCTTGCATGACGTGCCGCAAGGCGCCGCCACTGCATGCGCCCCCGTCGGCGCATAATAATGTGACGTTATCTGGTCGCACGCGAGCGCCCGCGCTGACGGGAGTTTCTACTCCTAAATAATCTTCCTCCGTGGCTAGCACGCTGGAGCCTTCGGCTCCAGGAGTTCGACTTCACTGTTGTCTACAAATCGGGGAAGCGGCACGCCGACGCCGACTGCCTGTCTCGGTCGCCTGTGGAGACTGCATTGCACGACGATGACGACGCGGCTTTTCTAGGCATGGTAGACGCTGTCGCCGTTTCACGCCTGCAACGCGAGGACACAGAACTGGTACCTCTTATTGATTACTTAGAGCCAAAAACAAGCTGCGTGCCGAGGTTATTCGCCAGAGCGCTGCCTTCATTTTGCTTGCGTAACGACGTTCTGTACAAAAAGAACTTTTCACCCAGTGGCAGCAGCTACCTACTTGTCGTTCCCGCATCTTTACGGAACGAAGTCTTACACGCCTGTCACAACGAGCCGACCGCTGGTCACTTGGGCTACTCCCGCACATTATCCAGAATTAGGCTAAAGTATTACTGGCCGAGACTTGCGCCAGTCGTGAAACGTTATGTCCAGACATGCCTGGATTGCCAGCGCCGCAAAACCCCACCCGTCAAGCCTGCTGGACTGCTGCATTCTGTTCAGATACCGCAAGCGCCGTTCGCACAAGTTGTCATGGACCTTTTAGGTCCATTTCCAGTGTCTTCTGCCGGCAATAGATGGATAATCGTCGTCACAGATTATCTTACCCGATACGCCGAAACAGGTACTCTCCAGCGGGGAACAGCAGCCGAAGCAGCCCGATTTTTCATTGAAGCCGTCGTCCTAAGGCATGGCGCTCCCGCAGTGGTCATTACCGACAGAGGTTCTGCTTTCACGGCCGCACTTCTGGATACCGTGTTGCGATTAAGTGGTACAACTCACCGAAAGACAACCGCGTATCACCCCCAAACCAATGGGCTGACAGAACGTTTGAATAAGACTCTGGCAGACATGATGAGTATGTACATCGACGTCGACCACAAGAACTGGGACGAGATTTTACCATATGTTACATTTGCGTACAACACGGCTCGCCAGGAGACAACACGCGTAACACCTTTCAGCCTCGTCTATGGCCGGGAAGTAACAATACTGTTGGACGCGATGCTGCCACACGAGTGTGGTGATCACGAGACTGGTGCCGAGGAGTTTACGCAACGCGCCGAGGAAGCAAGGCAGCTTGCACGCTTGCGCATCCAAGAGCAACAGAACTACGATGCCAGACACTACAATCTTCGACACAGACCCGTCACGTACAACGTCGGAGACCAGGTGTGGGTTTGGACTCCTATTCGTCGGCGGGGGCTATCTGAGAAGCTCCTGCGAAGATACTTCGGGCCGTACACTGTTCTACGCCGCATCAGTGACGTGAATTATGAAGTTGTGCCCGACAGTCCTTACTGCTCCAAACGCCGGCAGCATCTGCCCGAGGTTGTACACGTGCTTCGTATGAAGCCATATTTTGCATCATGACCTCACTTTTGCACCAGCACTGCACTTTCTTGGGCGCTTGGCGCATCGGGACGATGCTTCTTTCAAAGGAGGGGCAAATGCCACATGCTATATCGTCGCCGCGGGTATGTGCCCGGCCATGGAAACAACGCTGAAGTAGCGCGCGGGTAGAAAAACAGAGACGACAACGACGTTGCGTTTGCTGCTTATATAAAGTGCTTTTATACGTGCTGTACGCCGGCTTCCACGTCTCCTGCGAGGTCGTGACAATATTGCGTTAACAATGATTCGCAATCGTTGTGGAAGCGGATAGACAGTTATTGATGTCACGCGGTATATAAATACCAAGCGTTTATATTAAAAAAAAAAAAAACAAGCGCAACATATTTGCAATGAGATGAAGCCACAAACACGAAGATTATATAATTCCATGTACTAGATCGGTCATTCCCATTCTAGTTGAGCGATCGAAACGGCACTTTTCTCTATCGTAATTCTTGCGGTAAACTGTATGAGTGGAAGATCGCCAACGCCATGACTGATAATGTTGTGCACAACAATCGGACGAGAACGAGCGTATTTAGCATGAGCGAACATCGATGCACACAGTACGTGGAACCTGCGTAATTTTCTTTATGCTTCTATGAGGGTTAAGTACGGACAAGAATGCGTTTACTTCCTGCACGCGATTGCTCGAGAGCTAAATCTGACGTCACAATTCGTATCCCACCATAGCACCCCATAAACTGAGATTTCTGCTGTGAAGGAACCCTCCCTTGTAGTTCCCGTGCATATCCTTCTCGGCAACGTTAAGTGGTCCCGTGATACGCCGTCGCATTCGCTGGTGAAAGCGAGAACGTAATGACGCAACGAAGCTTGCGTTGACGCCTTCGCGATTTCATTGATATCTGTGACACAAATCAGCGTACCACATCACGTGAAATGACCCAATTGCGGTCAATTGTGGCTATTCGAATTTGCACTTGCACCGCAAGGGTTATGCAACGGATTAGAAGCCGCGGTATATTGTTGTATACGATTGAGTCGGATATCTAAGTAGACACTATGTGCAATACTGTTCAGAGTACTGGCATGGATGTGCGAACTACTAGAGTGGTATCTGCGCTTGATTTGCAGACCTGTAGAGACGTTAAGACGTCAATAGAATGGCGAGACGACAAAGCAAGGCTGTCACAATTTTTAAAAGAATAATCAAACGTGTGTAGAATGCCACGCACGTGTCATTAAGGAGTATATGAAAAAATAAACTATGCTCCATACGAAAGTTTTATAAATGTTTTCGAGAGAAGAGGAGGGTAAAACGTATTTTCAGAAATTGTCATTTGGGCAACCCGTTCACTATGTAATCTAACGTGTGGAGACTGCGAGGCAGATATTTTTAAATAAGCACCTAGTTGCTAGGCGTCAACAGTACGTTTACATTCTGCAGTGCCAAGGAATAAAACAATCGTTGATGGTTCGCAGACGTAAGCATTCCTAAGATTGCTGTAGCATCTTGCCTTCAGGGTGGCGGAGGAATGTTCTGTATTGTGTAGAATATTTCAGTAGAAATATTCCATACACTTGACATTTGTGCACTGGTATCTAAGCACGCTCTTCAATTGTCCTGTGTGATGCCCGTCTGCCGTTGCGAGCACACGTGCATCGCAGCCACTTTTTATTCTACGCTGTTATCAGCATTCGACATTTCTTTACTAACACAACAGCCGTGCTGTTAACACTTGTTCAAGACCGTTTATGCACATACTGCAGAAATAAAGTTCATCCCTGCTCCGCACACAAAGCATGCCAACTCATACGAAAGCAAGAAGCTTCATCTGAAACACAGTGATTGAATATATGATCTTAAAACTTATTTTTTTCTTATATTTCTTTACTGATTATATCTTGGTTGCTTTTTGCGACACTGATTTCCACGTTGAAGACCCCAAAAGAGGCCCGTTCCTGCAGAATAATCTTTTTGCATCTGAACTGGCTAAATTCTCACGTAGAATATGCTTGCTTTATTTGGGATCAATCTTGCTCCGCGTTAAACACTGCCCGTGAATCCGTTCAGAAGCGCGCTGCCCGATATGTGTTCTCTAATTACTCTCGCTACGCCACCGTTTCTTCAATGAAAGCTAATTTAGGTCTACCGACACAAGTCACGCCGCAAGTTCTTCCGCATAAACCTCTTTCACAATTTTTTTACACTTACCCAACGCTTAAAAATGATCTCTTCCTCCCCCAAGATTACGTGTCCTCACGGATCGGTCATAAACTCAAGGTTAAAATTCCGTTATGCCACACTAACACTTGCCATGCCCCTTTTTTGACGCAAAGAAGCAGTGAGTGGAACCACGTTCCCGCCTCCGTCTCAGCAACCGAAAACCGCTTTCAAAGTTGCGATGAACAATTTATTGTTAGAACACTCCTCGCTGTAATGCCCTCAGGCCCTGAGAGTATTAAAACAAATAAAACATAAATAAAACATCTTTATAGTTGTAGAGACAAATAAAATTATAATAGCTAACTGTTCAGAAAACATAAATCAGTAGCCAAATATGGCCGATAGTCTGCTTTAACAGCATTCCGACTTCTTCTTTCGCCCAAGTGCCTACGTCGTCGTTGTCGTAATACTCGCAGTACCTCGATATTGGCCGCGGCAGCCTAAACACCAACGTTGCGCTTGCATGAATGTGGGCGAAAGGTATGGCTGTCGTGAACAATGTGTTTCGCGGACAGGCATTCCCGCTACTAGCGCTACGTTTGCGTAGCATTTGCTTCCATATTTCCGCAAACACCAACCACAATTTAACTAACACCGATTCCCAGGTACGCTCGGGATTCATCGAAATGTTTTTTTCTTCTTTTTTTTCGTGTTAAGCTTGAACAGAAGGAATACCTCTTACTACACTACGTCCTGAGAGGGTCACGAATCATGACAACACCTATCCTGCTGCCGTACATGACGTTCCTCACTGACAGAAAAAAAAAGCTTACGGATAGCTAGTATCAAATAATAAAATAGCCCCACTAAAACGTTATATAAAAAGAAGCTTTATTGTAAACGTGCATCGTGATAAGGTGTGCAAAAACAGACGTTCTAAATTCGAGATGTGTGCATCTGCACCTTTGAGGGAAAACGAAAAAATTCTCTATGTTCTTTTTTTAATTTTTGTTATCCGTGACCCTTAAAGGGCAACTCCGGCGATATTTTGAGCAGTGTAAAGGTAATGAAATATTTAGGTTCCCGAGACCCCCCTGTCACGTGTCTGATAGTAGAATTGCTCTGCAAATTCGAAACCAATTTTAAATAAGCAAAAAAGTGCAATAACGAAACCGAAACCTGACCCTGGCAGCCGAGCGAACCTCTTCTTCTGACGTCACTAGAGGCACATAGCAGAGAAGGCATGCAGGTCTCCCCCGCGGGCGAACTACAACCGGCGAAGAGTGGACGCTCAGCTGATTCGTGACCGCGCCGGACCTTCTATTGACAATGTCAGCTGCACCAGCTCTTCGGATTTGCCACAGTGACAGCTACGATTCCAGCGAATTCAATAGCCCCGAATCGCCGCTTGCATTCGACCCACCACAACGGGAGCCAGCGGCCATGCGCAACAAATCGGGCAGCAACATCAAGACCAACGGTAACCCTATAACCTCTGATTTTATACGTGCTGCTTGCTCTTTTATACGTTTCTCGGGACATTCACTTGGAATACTCGCTGTAAGATGTGGAACGCGACTTTCCGCATTTGTATCCCGCAAGAATGCCGCTGACAGTCCAAAGCACCGATCCGGTGTATGTGTTTACATCGGCAGGTACAGCGACCGCTCGTCGTTCGCTTGAAATATAATGCTAGCCGCTTATCAGCGAAATCAATAAACGTTATAGCATAGCAAAACACGCTGATTTTGTGCATGCAAGCACATTTACATCACTCTGAGTCTCGGTGTTGTGAGCGACCACACGCTCTCGAAAACAGCGAGCGGTAGACCGTAGTAGGGGAGCGTTGTTATGCTGCCCCCCCCCCCCCCCCCCCCACCCACCTACTTACTGCCTTGGTATTATCTTCATGCACACAAATATTGTGGTACCCTGGCTATATTCAAGCGCATACAGATGGCTCTTGTCAAGCAAATTATTCTACAGCTGCCTTTGTCATTCCAGAATGGAACCGGATGCAGATGCTCAAACTGTCTCAGGCGACATCCCAGGTGATCAAAATTCATCCGGAGCCTTCCACTATGGCGTGCCTCATAATCATAACTTATTTTGGCACGCAAAACCTCAGAAAGAAGAAAGAAGAAGAAGACGACATCAACTACAGCAGAGATTTTTGCAATATTGTCGTCTCTACGATACATAAATTCAATGCAAAAAGGGAACCAATGGGTCATCCTTTGTTACTCGCAGGCAGCTTTGTCGTCACTTCATGGCGGTATCAGCAATTCTAAAAACATGGCGTTAGTTTATGAGACACTAACGGAACTCACAAAGGCAAGTAAAAAAAAAAAAAAAACTCACACAATGATGTTCCAATGAATACCTGGCCACTGCAATATCCCTGGGAATGTTGCAGCAGACAAGGCAGCTTGACAAGCGCATAATAATAGCGGCCCTTATGGTCTCCCTCTCAAGCAAGACGAATTGCGGCATATACTAAGACAGATCTCAGTACGTGGCTGCAAAGCGATGTGGTTTGATCAGAACTGAAAATCTTCAGATTTATTTCACATTGACCCTGCGCTTCAATTCAAGATCCCATCCACATTGGATACAACCAGAGCCTTTGAAACACTGATTCACCGTCTGCGCGACTCGGTACCACGTATACAAAACATTTTCCGCGAAAAAATTCGAGAGCTGAAAGTCTTAAATGTAGTTGTGGCAACGCGGATAAGGATGTGCAGCATCTTCTGTTAGAGTTTCCGCGACACGACACACACAGACAACGTTTAACACGTGATTTAGGGGCATTAAACCGCAGGCCCTTCAGCCTCAGGATGATCTTAGGTCCTTGGTCAACATATTCATTTCAAAGATGAGCTTAATGACCCTCCAAAAATTTCTAGTAGCGAGCAATATTCTCGGAAACTATTGAAAAGAGTAGTTATCTGTAATAAGCTCACTCTATGGGATCTTTTATGTTACCTGATTTTGGTTCATTCAACAATTGAACACGTGGGTTCATGTACCTTCATTTGATCCGTGCTTTCTATAGCCCTGATTTTAGTAAGGTGAAGGTGTTTACTATAGTGCACCTATGTGACTGAACTTTGTGTTGCTGTGTTGCTGAATTGACTTTCAGTTTTAGTGTGGCATTAGTGTACTTATGTGACTGGACTTTGTGGTTTTTGGATTTGATGTGTTTTGATTTAATGCGTGTATTGATAATCCTTTTTTTCCATATCTCTATCGTGAAAAGGGGTAGCCGGTGCCAATTAAAGGCGACAACATCTCCTAAATACCATATAATAGAAAAATGAGTTCCGTAAAGTAGTCATAGAGTAGATGATTGTGCGTATTATCGGTTAAATTGATGAACGCGCAGTTTTCTCGCGGTAACGCCGATGCCAGCATTGACACCGTTAACAGCTGAACGACGCGGTTGTTTCACTCTGCTGTATCGAAGCGGCCTCCGTACTGCCCATTTGGGATACGAGACAAACAGTGCATCGCGGAAGCTAAATAATGAGTCAGCATAACAATAGGTAAAAGTACACCCATGTACGAAGTCATATTTAATTAAGGGAAGTGTCCGCGAGTGCGATTGGCCGCCTTCGAGAACGGCAACGTATCGATGTTGACTAGCGCACCGTGTCGTCGCTTGTATCTATTTGTGTGTGCACTATACGAAATAAGGAATACTTTATTTCAAATCCGTATGGTTAAAACTGAACTACAGAAGCATTACCCTTCATCCTAATGGTTTTTTTAGCTTCAGGTCAGTCGCTCATGTCAACCAGCAGTAGACGCATCAACTCGGCGACTGTGATAGGCTTATACTCGGCCGAACGCGATCGACATCGGCTCAAACTGCGTGTGCAGATGGCGACGGCTAAAGTTCCATACAGTCAACAACGCAAAACCGCTTGCCTCCTACCTTTTGCCCTTCAATACAGAACGTAATTTTGCATGACAGCAACTTTCCACACCAAACACTAGCTCACTCTTCGGCCCTGTCATTTGCCATTCATTCCCAGCATGCTCTGCGTGTACCTATTTTTACGTCATAACGCAATGCAGCCAGTAGCTGAGGAGCAGGCAAGGCAGGTGTTTGGATGGAATGAACAAAGTGCATTTGCAAGAAATCTGCGGTACTCCCAAGCCTGATGTTTTCAAGAGGTGAGGGAATCGTGCAGAAGGACGCACTCAGGAAATTTTGTGCAGATCCGCTGACGTCGAAAAATTGCCGAAGTTGCCCTTTGAGTCTTTGAGTCAATCTCGTCAAGGAAAAAGACAAAAACAAGTGGAAGGAGTTAGTAGAAAGCGGGCTGATATAAATCAGATTGAAGGTGAGAGCAAGCCAGACCGTGCATGCGCTTGCAGTGGTTGGTGTTATTGCGAAAGGCTTTTTATATGTAAACGTACGAGAGTATTTACACGTAAGTACTTGTTCCACCGATCATCAAATAAATGTACGTTTATTGTATAAAGGTTTACGTACTACATTCTGTAGGCATCGTATAAGCGTTCACCACAAAACCTGTAACAGATTGTCTGTCGGAAGTGTGACAGATTATCTGTCGGTTTTCGTGAACTTGACTGCGTCAAAGGAAACAGTGACAATAGAGTGAGTAAACGTTTATTATGCACACATTTAGGATATTAAGCGAATTGCAGAGTCCTCGACAGGGACTATATGCGCTACAGGAAATGTTCGAGCAGATGAAGATATTGTATGCGAAGTGGTTAGTAACGAGGCAACGAAAAGTCGGGACCAGATTTCACGTTCTGAAGGAGACTTGTCTACGAAGGTGCATACTCTCAAATAATTAAATTAATAGTACTTAACGAAAGGCAAGAGAAAGGTTACAAGCGAAGCTCACGGCTCATTTTTTTTATTAAATAAATTTGCTGTATGACTTTGAAAAGTGAGTTACACATGCTCAGGAATCCTATTCAGTGGCTAAGATGTGGCCTTTTCATGCCTGTAAGGGAGTCGGCATGGTTCGAATATGCGACAATTAATCAGCGGAGAAGAAATACGTTTAAGGGCACTCGAGTATAGAGCTAGAAATGCATCCTATATTTCGCTTCTAGTCTCGCTTTTTTTCTTTATTTCGCCATGCTTTTGTTTTAGAACGGCTCAACATTGCACAAAAATGAACTGGCTTAGTTAGTGCTTGTGGGATGAGCACTTTGAGCACTGCATCGCTCGAAAGACAAGGACAGAACAGAAGAGGAAAACAATCCTTGGGCACTGACTAACTGAGAATTTAGTGCGCGCTGATTGACACACACCACATGTCTATATTTATTTACTTGGGACAATTTTTTAGTGATTTGGCAAATACCCCAATTCAGTCTCTTCAGGCGGATTAGCTACAAGGCGGACATTGCTTGCGTAACCACTGACAGCGCTACGGCAACAGTCGCCGGTATTTTCTAATAAATTTGTTTTCACTAGAAAAGCTGGCATAGTATATGAGTCCATGGTAATTCAGCGTTTTCATAGAGGACATAGAAAACTTGCCAAATAATGGTTGGAATAAGGTGTTATCTGACTTTATGCATAAAATATGACAACAGTGACAAGTGTGCAGTGAGCATGGGTTTGGCTTTTGAGAAGACCTCAAAACGCCGATGCCAGCATTGACACCGTTAACAGCTGAACGACGCGGTTGTTTACTCTGCTGTATCGAAGCGGCCTCCGTACTGCCCATTTGGGATACGAGACAAAAATATTGACTTTGTGCGAATAGCCCAGCCCTTTACAACTGCGTCCATCCCAACAGAAGAAAGATCCGACACTAAATTAATTTTGCTTTGACGAATATTTTCGCAGTCGATGCAGACTATATACAACTGTATATATATATATATATATATATATATATATATATATATATATATATATATTCAGGGTGTTTCAGCGAACACTTTAAAAAGTTCTTAAAGGTTGCCTGTGGCAGATAGCACAATTCTAGTTCATGAGCTGGTCTACTCGAAGAGGTGGACATTACTTGCACAGCGAATTGAACTGCATAATCAAATAATTGCCCAAAATTCAATAATTAAGTGTTTAACTAATTCCCTGATGGCCCATATTGCAATTTACAATTTGTAGCCGTCGAATTCGCCAGGCGGACCCACTTCGAACGAATTCTCGGAATGACACCAGTTTCGAGATATTAATTACCGAACTTTGTGGAGAAATGCATTGGCGTTCCAGTTAGTTTCTTAAGAAAACGTCGCTTTATGCATTGAAGCATAAAATTAACTGGAACGCCAATGCATTTCTTCGCTAAGTTTGGTAATTAATATCTCGAAACTGGCGCCATCCTGAGAATTAATTCCCAGTGGACCCGCCTTGCGAACTCTACGGCTACAATTTGTAAATTACAATATGGGTCATCAGGTAATCAGTTAAAAACTTGTTTAGTGAATTTTTGTTGCTTAGTCGACTATGCAATTCTATTTTTGGGCAAGTAATGTCCGCCTCTTCGAGTAGACCAGATCATTAACTAGAATTGGTCTATCTGCCACAGGCAACCTTAAATAAATTTTGAAAGTGTTCGCTGAAACAACCTGTGTATATATAGAACACACAACAAACAGCACAACTTATTCGTACGTGGAACATTATAGTTGGATATTGGGAATCCGCAGCTAGATGTTTAATGCAGCAGACGGTGCTGAGGTATGTTGGTGCAAATTCTTTTTTTTCTAATCATTACTGGCCAGTTCTTTGGCGCCTATCTCTGGCGGTACACCTTTATTGTGGTCTCGCGATGACACTGCGCTGCATTCGGGCTCGTCATAAAAACTAATCGCGTAACGAAACTAACACCCGAAAGCAAGGCGCTGATTTGCCTATCTTGTCATTCTGCGCACGCTCTACAGTTTTGTTTTTGCGCTGTAATTTGTAGTGATACGTGATGTGAGAAGCCAGAACGAGAACCGATGGCTAGATTGTTTGTCACATACCCTCTGAATTCTGAAACTCTGAAGCCAGCAGGCAATTGCGGGGTCTCAAACTTGCTCTTGGGACAACGAACACAGTAATGCAAACAAATAAAAAGGCATTTGTTACGCCTTTTATATAACAAGGTTAACCAGCCGAATTGCCACCAATATAACATACCGAAGGGCGCTGACGAATCGAGGAAGTCCGATTCACTGCGACAGGATATCGAGTGAATATGTTCGCTCCATGCGAGACACCGACGCCTATATTATCGCGTTTACAGTCACGCGAACGATGGCGCATTTGAACGACAGTGTTCGTCCATCCCGGTGCCCAGCTCCGAAGCCTCTCGCGGGACGATCCCACAGAGCGTGCCAAAGGGCCCGCGACAAGTCCGCGCGCTCCGCCGACCCCAAGCCAAAGAGGAAGAGACTACTCCCTTTTGTGCGCGAGTAACCTTCCGTTAGGTGGCGTTAGCAGCGCAACACTAGCGCCATCTCTCGAACAATTCTGCAACTACACCAACTGCCAATGACGCGTAGCAACGTGGGGAAGCCGGATTACCGGAGACGAGAGTGATGCGGCGAAAACAACATCACGGGACGCGTGAGAGTTGAGCGTCACCACACAGTGAATCTATGGAAATCATATAGGAAATCCCTTGCCCTTTTATTTACAATGGGAAAATGACAATGTAAAGGAAAATGAAAGTGGACAAAAAACCATTTGATCGCCCGTGGAAGCTGAACCGATATCTTTCTCAATACGCGTACGATGATCTTCCAATAGAGCTACATAGCTTAGTCTGTTTGCTTTTTTCGGTACCCAACGTATGACTGTGATATTACCGCAATATAGGTGGGAGTATAGGACACGTAACGCTCTGGACCAAGCATTTGTTGTGATTGGCGCCCTTTATGCTCGTCTTTTCCAGTATCTGTGTGTTCCTTTGCGTGCGCTTCTAAAGTGCGGCTTCAAGATCATTTACTAGGATGAGCACTGTTAAGACACTTAGCAAAAAATGCATGCACCGATAAGAAACTCTTTCTGTAAGTTTGATGTTGGCTGTGCTGACAGGCAGTAAATATTTCGTTTTGCCAATGATGGGCAATATTGATTTTTTTGTGTGTGCTGCAACATGCACGTAAAGTGTATTTGCAAGAACCATAATGTTCAACATTTTCGGTTAAAGTTAACGGACAATGACATCATCATCATCAGCCTTTATTTTATGTCCACTGCAGGACGAAGGCCTCTTCCTGTGATCTCCAATTACCCCTGTCTTGCGCTAGCTGATTCCAACTTGCGCCTGCAAGTTTCCCAACTTCATCATCCCATCTGGTTTTCTGCCGACCTAGACTGCGCTTCCCTTCTCTTGGTATGCATTCTGTAACGATAATGGTCCACCGGTTATCCATCCTGCGCATTACATGGCCTGCCCAGCTCCATTTCTTCCGCTTAATGTCAACTAGAATATCAGCTATCCTCATTTGTTCTCTGATCCACGCCGCTCTCTTCCTGTCTCTTAACGTTACTCCTAAGATTTTTCGTTCCATCGCTCTTTGTGCGGTCCTTAACTTGTTCTCGAGCGTCTTTGTTAACCTCCAAGTTTCTGCCCCATATGTTAGCACCGGTAGAACGCAATGATCGAACACCTTTCTTTTCAACGACAGTGGTAAGCTCCCAGTCAGGATTTGGCAGTGCCTGCCGTATGCACTCCAACCCAATTTAATTCTTCTGTAAACTTCTTTTTCGTGATCAGAGTCCCCTGTGAGTAATTGACCTAGATAAACGTACTCGTTTACAGACTCTAGAGGCTGACTGGCTATCCTGAATTCTTGTTCCCTTGCCAGGCTATTGAACATTATCTTTGTCTTCTGCATATTCCTCTTCAACTCAATTCGTGGACTTTCTCGATTAAGGTCTTCAATCATTTGCTGTAATTCGTCTCCATTATTGCAGAATAGGACAATGTCATCTGTAAACCGAAGGTTACTGAGATATTCGCCGTTGATCCTCACTCCTAAGCCTTCCCAGTCTAAGAGCTTGAATACTTCTTCTAAGCACGCAGTGAATAGCATTGGAGAGATTGTGTCTCCTTGTCTGACTCCTTTCTTGATAGGTAACTTGTGATAGGTTCTTGTGGAGAACCAAGGTAGCTGTGGAATCCTTGTAGATGTTTGCTGAGATATTCACGTATGCCTGCTTTACTGCTTGATTACCTAATGCCTCTATGACTGCTGGTATCTCTACTGAATCAAATGCCTTTTAATAATCTATGAAAGCCATGTAGATAGGTTGATTGTACTCCGCAGATTTCTCGATTACCTGATTGATGACATGGATATGATCCATCGTAGAATATCCCTTCCTGAAGCCAGCCTGTTCACTTGGTTGGCTAAAGTGTTGTCCTGATTCTATTGGAAATTGGTGAATATTTTATACAATACTGAAAGCAAACTAATGGGTCTATAATTCTTCAATTCTTTAACGTCTCGCTTCTTATGGATTAGTATAATGTTGGCGTTCTTCCAGCTCTCTGGTACACTTGAAGTTGTGAGGCATTTCGTATAAAGGGCCGCAAGCTTTTCAAGTATGATATCTCCTCCATCTTTGATTAAATCTACTGTTATTCCATCTTCTCTAGCAGCTTTTCCCCTGGCCATGTCTTCCAAGGCCCTTCTCACTTCATCGCTAGTTATAGAAGGAGCCTCTGTATCCGGTTCATCACTATTTCGAATGAAAGTAGCTTGGCTGTTTTGGGTACTGTACAGGTCAGTATAGAATTCTTCCGCTGATTTTACTATGTCATCGAAATTGCTGATAATATTACCATGCTTATCTTTCAGTGCATACATCTTGCCTTGTCCTATGCCAAGCTTTCTTCTTACTGATTTAATGCTGCGTCCATATTTTACGGCTTCCTCAATCTTTCCCACATTATAATTTCGAATATCCGTTACTTTCTTCTTGTTGATCAGTTTTGACAGTTCAGCGAATTCTATCTGATCTCTTGAGTTGGACATTTTCATGTTTTGTCGTTTCTTTATTAGGTCCTTTGTTTCTTGGGAGAGCTTACCTACTGGTTGCCTTGGTGCCTTACCTCCCACTTTAATTGCTGCTTCTGAGATCAACCTAGTTGCGGTTTCATTCATTACCTCTATGTTGTCTTTGTCTTCCTTTTGTAAAGCTGCATATTTGTTTGCGAGCACCAGCCTGAATTGGTCTGCTTTTACCCTTACTGCCTCTAGGTTGGCCTGATTCCTGTTGACTCTTTCTCTCTTCAAATTAAGAGAAATCCTAGACCTCACTAACCTATGGTCACTACACTTTACCTTACCTAACACTTCTACATCCTGCACTATGCTTGGATCGGCAGAGAGTATGAAATCTATTCCATTCCTTAATTCTCCATTAGGGCTTTTCCAGGTCCACTTCCTGTTGCTGCGTTTCCTGAAGAATGTATTCATTATTCGGAGCCTATTCCTTTCCGCAAATTCTACTAACATCTCTCCTTTTGCATTCCTAGAATCGATGCCGTAGTTGCCAATTGCTTGCTCACCAGCCTGCTTTTTCCCCCACTTTTGCATTGAAGTCGCCCATGACTACAGTATACTGAGTTTGCACCTTTATCATTGCTAATTCAACATCTTCATAAAACTGTTCTATTTCTTCATCATCGCGACTAGAGCTTGTACTACCTTCATTTTGTACCTCCTATTCAGCTTTAATACGACGACTGCTACCCTCTCATTAATGCTGTAGAATTCATCAATGTTGCCCGCGATGTTGTTATAGACTAGAAATCCTACCCCGGATTCTCTCTTATCTGGAAGACCTCTGTAGCAGGGGACGTGGCCGTTAGTCAGCACTGTGTAAGCCTCATCAGTTCTTCTAACCCCACTAAGGCCAATAATATTCCAGGGAATGCCTGATAATTCTTCAAATAGTCCTGATAAGCTAGCCTCACTCGAGAGGGTGCGCGTGTTGAGCGTTGCCAGCTTCAGTTTCCATTGGCGGCCTGTCCGGACCCAGAGATTCTTAGCACCATCTGCCGCGTTGCAGGTCTGACCGCCGCCTTGGTCAGGTGATGCGCGGCCACTGGGGACTGAGGGCCATGGGTTAATTGTCGGAGTCATGAGGGAGGTTGTGGCCGAATACTGCACCAGGGAGGCCAATTCCTGTTCTGGTGAGGTAGTGACTTTGAGGAAGCTTAGTCGGCCTTCCTACTTTGGTTGCACCTGAACTATTATAGCGCCACTCGCTCTCGGCATTAGATTTTTTTTCTTGCCGGTGTCAGGCACCACTCCATGCCTCAAAATGTAATGGACTGGAGTAGGACTCGAACTTACGACATTCAGATTTGAAACCGGGTATTCTAACTCTGCTCCACGCCACCACTGCAACGGACAATGTACGCCCAGTTTATTCCCTCAAATTCCGTTTTAGGCTAAAGGTGTTCTTAATTAGTGCCCGGCGGCTCGTGGAAGTGGTAGTTTACACACAAATGTGCGTAGAAACGATGCCTATTGCAGGTGAAGTTCACAGAAGCACCTCCGATATGAAATAAGATTAGTAAGCTTTGGGGACACAATCCTGTACACTGTATACCATAGTGAAGTAGTGAGGTTCAAGACGAGAATTGTGGAAGATGCAAAATTATCGGTTTTAAAGTTCAACGAAAGAGCCTCTAACACTGTCAATGACTGCTGATCTCAAGTACCTCTATATAACTATACCAGCCTTATGCTTGGTGTCCCAACTAATATGGCTAAGACTATTAAAAAATCATGTTACGGGATATCAGTCAGGGACCAGCCGTCAGTCTGGGACCTCTGCAATGTGAGGTAATGTTTCTTTTGATGCGGAAGCATCAAATGGCCCATTGAGCGAAAAAGCCGGCGTCTGTAGCAGTGAAACGGCACCTAGATTCCCATAGGGCCTCTTCGATTATCCGTCCCTGACAGTCCCAGACTGCCCCAAGCAGTGCTTTCAGCCAATGAGCGTTGCGTGGGTAGCTACTCGGAGAGTCCGGGACTGTCAGAGATGGATAATCGAAGAGGCCCACTGGTTGCGAAGCCACATCACGAGCGCGTCTCGACGGAGCAGATAGGCGACGAGACGCCGGCCGCGGGGTGACGCGGGGTCACGGGTTTTCACCGTGACGTGCGCGTGCTGGTGCCGCCGTATCGCCCTCGATAGCTGGCGCGCGATCTGTAGCTCTCTCTCTCACCCCCACTGGGCGGGCACCTGCCGGCCTTGGTGGCTGCTGCTGGTTCCTCGGTTTTTGGTGTTTACTCCTCGCGGCACAACCGAGGAAGTTTGTAAGTGAAAAGACGGAAGCCTCCAAGGCGAGCGCGAAGAATTTGGGGTGCGTTTGCGAACGTTGCTTTCGCTTTCGCCTTTACGTTTGTGAGGAGGATCAGGCATGGCCAGATACGACGGTGCCTTAGCGCTGCGAGAAGCGAGCGAGATCGACGCCGAGTGCTGAGATTAGTCGGTTTACCTCCTAAGACCCTTAATGCAATACATTGCATATTGCCTTCGACTTTTAACAGCTAAGCTATTTAAGCTATCCGTAAAGCCGTGCTCGTTGACCGACAAAACGTCGCTGAGCGATGAGTCACCTGGGTTGCTAGCAACCACCTCGCGGAGAGGCGTTTGCTTCGCCTCCTCTCCGTGCCGTTTACATGTTTCCTTGACATGGGACGTTAAGGAGAGGGGAGGAGAGCATGCTCGGGCGCGCACTATGCTAGGCAGAGAGACAGAGAAAATGAGCGCGAGAAAGCGAGAGAAAGAGAGAAACAAATTGTAGCAGCACCAACGAGGCAACGCGCGGAGCTGCTGCTGACGCCGTTCACGTTTCCCCGTTTCCCCGCGTTCGCGCCGAACGCGCGCGGTGTCCGTGACTGCAGCAGGCGCGTCCGGTGGCGGCTTGGTAGGTTTCAACCAGCCACGCCCCGGCAAGTGTGGAGGCGCAGCTTTGCCATGACGTCACCGGGGCGATAAAGCTCGGAGCCGCCGCAACGGCGGCAGAACCCTCATTGACTCTGTGGCGAGTACATGTAGTCTTGACATAGGACGGCCAAAGAAGATCCGGACACTTGAAGAAGCCGCTCATCATGAAGCGCGTCGCGCGGCCAAGCTAGAATCTGCGCGTGGGCGGTGACCCGATTCGGAATACCATGCACTTAGCATTTCCTAGCAAAACTTGTAGAAGCCCAGTAAAACCTGGGAAAAGCTAGGTCGATCACCAGCTGCGCTGTCTACTCCAGCCTTGCACAATTAGTGCAAGCTGCCCACGTTTATTATTTTTTTTTCGAAATTCACTGGGAAGTGATTACGCAAAATATTCATTCTGGGTATGAAGCACGGTGCATCTGTAACTGTAAAAATGTGGTTTACTCATCATCTCGTCGTCCGATTTTCAGAAATTTCACACTTAGTTTATCTATACCGCCCTGTTGTCTAAAACGGCTGAGAGCTACTTTGAGGTGTGTTTCGAAATCACTGAGATTTCGTGAAAATGCCGGACGCGGCAGCAACATGGCAAGGTACTACACGTAGTTCCATGTTCATCTGTGCGATTAAGCAATAAAATGCAGTTTTTACCACAGCAAACACGAGATGATGGAGATGGTCATTTCTTTCACGCACCTGGAAACGCAGCTTTTAGCACCTAACCATGGAACTGAAATTTTAAAAATTGTTTTTCAAGTTTTTAACATAACAGTAGACAATAAAACCACCTTGAAAAGCGATTATGTCCCATTGTTGTGTTCGGGTCTCAGGAGGTTAAGTTAGCGTTCCTTTTCGGTGTACGCTCGGCCGTCTTTTAAATGCGAAGCATTTCTTGGCGAACATTTGCCACTTTGACAGTATCTATATATCTATCTAGCCGCCTACGTCTTGGTGCTCTCATGGTGGTATCGCTAACTTGATATTTACCAAAATTGGCATACTATGACAAGAGTGTATGACGAGCATAAATGATAGATCAAGACATGAATATCATGACATGTGTCTCATGTAGGTCATGAAAGAGCTGCCTACATCTTGGTGCTCTCATGGTCGTTTCGTTATTTTGGTAGGTACCAAAATTGGCATAGCATGACAACAGCATATGAGGAACATAAATGACAGGCCATGACATGAATGTCATAACATTCGTGTCAGGCAGGTCATAAAACAGCCGCCTAAAATGACAATGGCCCAGCGAAAAAACAATAACACTCAAAAACCACTGAAATGGTTTCGGACGTGGGTACTAAGTGAATGCAACACTAAAGGATGATGCTAGAAGTCATAGTCATCAGCATGACTCAGCAAAATTGACAATCACACAGCGAAAAAAGATTAACACTCAAAAACCACTAAAATGGGTTTTGACGTGGGTACTAAGTGAAGGAAACACTAAAGAGGAGGGTAGAAGTCATAGTCATGGGCATGACTCAGCAAAAATTACAATGACTCAGCAAAAAAATTGTCAGTCAAGAAACACTGAAATGGGTTCTGACTTGGGTACTAAATGAAGGAAACACTAAAGATGATGCTAGAAGTGATAGTCATCAGCATGACTCGGCAAACATGACTATCACTCAGCAAAAAAAGATTAACACTCAGAAACCACTTAAATGGGCTCTGACATGGGTACTAAGTGCATGAAACACTAAAGGATGGTGGTAGAGGTCATAGCATGAACACGACTCAGCAAAAATGACAATGACTCAGCTAAAAAAGATTAACACTAAAAAACCAATGGAATGGGTTCGGATGTGGTACTAGGTGGAGGAAAAGGCTAAAGGTCAATGGTTGAAGTCCTAGTCATGAGCATGATCTCCCAGGCGTTTCTGAAGGGTCTTCTGAGGAATCATGACGTGAATGGCATGACATGCATGTCATGTAGGTCATCAAAAAGCCGTCTACGTCTTGGTGTTCTCATGGTCGTTTCAATAACTTGGTAGGGTCCCCGCACACTGCTTCGCATAACATCCCACAGGGCATGGGATCTGCCGGCTTTTTTCTGTAACGCGTGCATAATGCTTTAACTGAGGGAGAGGAGGAGGAGGAGAAAACATTTATTTGACGGAATAAATGAGGTTTGTAGTGTGGGGCCCACTTGGTTCATGGGACCCATTCAAGTGGAGGTGGCTGCCCTCAGTCGAGGGCGCCATAGGCAGGTGCCGCCCTGCGCGCCCTGTCGGTCAACCCGAGTTGATCGTCAAGGCTGTCGCTGACCAGCAGCTCCTCTCGCCTATCCACACTCGCTTGGTTTTGAGGGGGCAGTCCGGGGATGGCCCGGCATGTCCTGGTAGTGTGTAAAATTGTTCGCTTCTCAGAACACGATGGGCAACGCGCAGGGTATGCCGTTAGGTGCATTTTATTAAGAATGTGTAACTTGGGGTACGTGCCAGTCTGAATCAAGCGCCAGCTGACAGCCTCCTCCTTTGTTAGTTTTTTATGGGGAGGGGAGTATATCCGACTGAGTCCCTTTTAGTTATTCAAGATGGCGTCATAGTCGCACGGTACCGGGGTAGGCTCCTCCGGGGCAGGATCACGGAGTGCTCGGTCTGTTGTGTATCCTCGAGCCACCTTGTCTGCCTCCCGGTTCCCTTCCAGTCCCATATTACCCGGCGTCTATAATATGCTATGCCGGATGGGGGCATTTCGTGTATCTAGAAGGTCGGTAGGATCTGGTGTGCGAAGGAGAATACTCATTGCTGTTCGGACAACTTGCCCATGAAGGAAATTTGGGCAAGCCGCCTGGGAATCCGTAAGGATGTTCAGCAACCGTGTCTGGTTGTTGCCTTGAGCAATGGCTAATGCGATGGCCGTTTCTTCAGCCTCCGTGATGGAGGTGCAGTGACTGGATGTACTGCTGATTTCGCGAAGACGATGATCGACCACTGTGGCTACAGCTATAGCGATTTCCATACACCGGTGCATCTACATATGTTGTGTTAATCCTATTTGAGTAGTCTTTACAAAGAGCTTCAACTCGGGCCTCCTGTCGTCCGTGATGAAGTTGCGGGTCTATATTAGGGGGATGGGGGCTACTTTGAAGTTGGCCCGGAGGTTGGGTCGAATACACTATTGTTCGGCGATGTCTCGAAGGGGGCCCACATGTGCCTAAACTGAGCGTTCGTGCCAAGGCCTTGGTCCGTGCTGTTGCCTTGGGCAGATGCGGCGCTGGCGCTCAGCGCGACTGAAAGCAAATGTCAATGTCACGGCTGTGCAATGGCCATGTGGAATGCACATCTATGCTTGTGTGCAATTTGCATCATGATCGGTACTATTGTTTTATCTGTGAATCAACCGCGGACCTTCGAAATGTTCAGTGCCCAGCGCTGTCTTCGAAAACGGGGAGGTGAGCTAGTCTTTCAGCAGTGCTCGTACATCTTAGTTACGATGCAATCTTGGCGGGCATGCCTCACAGCGCCAGGAAAAGAGCTTAGATAATCAAGTGAACAGATAGCATTATAATTGTGTTATATTCCTTACTCATTGGATCTTTTCAGATAAATTTTAATTTTCCGTGACGTACTTTAAGCTGCATGTTTGACGATCACACTG
>NC_051164.1:40944440-40994874 GCF_013339745.2 Dermacentor silvarum | reverse complement strand
CTGGAGACCGTTTGTCACGGGCGAAAGAAATGTGTGATGTCATCGCTCAGCGCAAGACGCGCCTTTCTATACCGGACGTTTCTCGAATGTTGTCGCTGGTTAAATGTGCTGTGTATGCTATCGCTGAACCTTGTGCAATCTGAGCACAAGTTTACCCAATAAAGAGTTAGCTTACATCACTGGCAGTTCTAGGGCCACTGTCCGATTGTTCCCCGTCACTATAATGTGACAAACATGCTCGTGTGTACTATAAAAGTTGTACCACCTGTGACGGCGGGGTCCGTTGAAAAAATCACCGAGGTGGATGTCGGAAGGCCTCCCTCCAAGGTAGCAACCAGCGACGAACAGAGTGACCTATATTACCATAACAACAATAATAATGATCAAAGTGTTGTTGACGGCCGTAGCATGGCTTTAGGCTGATTACAATATAAGTTGACTACGTGAGTACCCGTGGTCTTCTGTGCTACAAGAATTTCCAGTTACATCCATAGATCAGTTAGAACAAGCTACCTCCAGGTATTACAGGAAAGTGCCGAATGTGATATAAGCGAGAATGGGATATAAGTTAAAGGGTCAACGTGATGCGAAACCCCATTGGCAAGCCCAGTTACCGCGGTAAATCAAGGTGATGTAGGCCCTTAAATTTTCTAACAAAAATGATTAGTTAAGGGAGTTTATTAGCCATAGACTGGCAACAATTAAAAAATAATTTTTGGGCGTGTAATATGTACCTATTGAAGTAATCCCCTTAAGGGAATAGAATTGTTTGTGCTTTCTACCAGAGCGCCATCTAAGATTCGGTTAAGAGTAGTGAGCACCTTGTATATTCACAAATTATCCAGTTTTCTTACAGGAAACCAGAAGGGTCGGGACTAAAGGCGCTAGCATGCGCCTGACTGTGGCCCTGACCCCTGTACAATCTGCGCTCCAGCGACGCAATCAGGACAGCGTAAGAATAAGGAGAAAATGAAGAAAAGAAGTGTGTGTGTGTGGGGGGGGGGGGTACTTGAACAAGTAATGAGGATGATAATGCATTATTCTATTTACCAGTTAATATTACAGTTAGCGTAATTCAGTCATTTGTTGTGAAAAAAATTATGTGCTTTTTTCGAAATCATGGTGGACATTTCGTTGGCTCTGTCGACCAGGGCTCGGTAGTTCTCGCTCCAGGATAATTTTCATTACCTTCATCGACACTATGCGCCCTGGACGAATGCGTGCAGGCACGCCCACAAAAATTTCATCCAGTACTGGAAAGGTGCTGATCACTCCACCGCCGTGGTATCACCGCCGCCACAGCTAGTATCACGTCATGCTCCCCAGCACCGTCGCGCTACCGCCGCGCACCTTTGGAGTACTACCGCAGCCTTTCCAGTACTAGCACAGATGGTGTACGTGAGTATAGGCCTAGCTACAACCAAGCTTAAACCTCGACATAGCCAAGTTCAACCTAGCTACAACCAAGAGACGCAATGAATCGGCCAGCTTCGCTGTCTCTTGAGCTTTGCGCGGCCTAGTGCAAGCATTCGCCTTTTTCCCCCCTTTTTTTCACATAAACTAAGGGGGTCGACCTATATTCCCAATCGACCTATAGTCCAGTGTATACGGTATCGTATCATTATTTTTATTACAGAATAATATTATTTCCACTTTTCAGAAAACAAGCCCGTGTGCTCAAGCGAAGTGTGCAAGGACCGTGGTAAGCAAAGCTTAATTGAAGTATTCATCTACATGTCTTCTCAGACATGTATTGTTCCTCCAGATAAAGGAGCAGTTGTCTCGGATGCATCAGAGCCCGTGTCGACGAAGTGACGCCGTAGGATACACACATCACAGTTTAATAATTCTGCCTCCACGCCGTAACTTTCGTTGCTGGACAAAGTGACACGACTTATGTCAGTTACTATACTTAAACAGGTTCTATTTATGACTAGTACACGGAAACTCGCACTAAAATAAATTTTATTACATGAATTGCAAATGAGCTTTATATTTCAATTTGCTATGCAGTGAAGAAAAATTCATATGCAATTCAATACGAAAATGTCTTTTTAGTTGAGTATTTCTATTCGATTAGATTAGCTTAGATTAGGAAATTTTACCACTTGAACGCTCCTAAAAACAGGCGGTGACGGCCTGCTACTGTGACGGAAAGGTACAGAAAAATGTTTGTTTTTTCTCATTATATTTTTATTGATAAATCGCAAGGGATGGTGACAAACTATCTGGACCGATAGCCTACAATAGCCGGTGACCATCCATCCATCCATTCATTCATCCATCCATCCATTGATCCCATCATTCCAGCTTTGTACCCATGACTCTCGTCGTGCCGTTACAGCCAGTGGCTAAAGCTGTCTACCAGCTGGGTAGTTCTGTCGTCGTCATTCAAGCTTCGTCATGTGACTGACGAAGCTTGAATGCCTTCCTCGTCACGCCATCGTCGTCATGTACTCGTAGTCATGCCATTGCCCTTACACTGTTTTCATGCCATCGGCGGCAATGCGTCATTGTCACACCGCCATCGTGATTTCGTCACGGTTGTTTCACTGGCGTCATTCTAACTTCGCCCCCCGACTCTCATCACGTCGTCGTCGTCGTACCCCCATTGCCGCCATGCCAACGAAATCATACCACATTCATCGTTCCATCGGCTTCAATCTTTTCTTGGTCGTTCTAATGTAATCATACTGTCATCATTCAATCGTGATTGCGCCATTGTTCTTATGCCATAGTTGTCAGATAGTCGCTATCATGCATTCTTTGTCAGGCCATCGTCGTCATACCGTCATGGTCAGGCCATTTACGTCACTGCAGCTTCGTCATCCGACTCTCGTCATGCCGTGGTCATCACTCCATCTCCTCATACACTCGTCACCCTGTTGTCCTTACAGTGTTGTCAGGCCATCACGTAATTGCGGGGTCATTATACAGTCAATGTCATGCATTCGTTATCATACCGTCGTCATTTCGCCATCGTGGTCGTTCCATCATGCTCATTCTAACTTTGTCATCCGACTCTCTTTATGCCGTCGTCTTCACCCCGTCATCTTCACACGGTCGTCGTGATATCATTGTCGTCATACCGCCGCTGTCCCGCTGTCTTTTGACCACCGTCATCCCTTCAGAAACGTCATCCCATTGTCCGTAGTCGTCATACCGGCTTCGTCGTTCCACCTACATCATTCCTTCTTTGTCATTCCATCGTCGTCACTGCGACGTCATCGTTGTGATGCCGTAATGCTCACGGGCGACTTTGGCAAGCGAGGGCTATGGCGAGTGGTCCGTTACCAGAGACAGCGTATGTCGCATGTAGCCGAATGAACGAAAGTCTGAAACTGACCACTACAAATTTTGCTGTATACATGATTTCACTTATAAGGTGCGTCACTGCATTGCTTGAATGTTAGTCGCATTACCATCGAAAGGCATCTTGAGGTGGGTACTGGCGTAATTTTTTTTCCTTGATGAACAGAATACGAATTTGAATACGAATGTATAAAAAGTTGTCACAGTTTCACCTGAAAGGCGAAGCATCAATTGCGATAGCAAATTTGTAGAGAGCTATACGGAGTAATGATATTAGCTTTATCAGCTGTATAAACTTGGACATGCAGCAGCACCGGCAACACGCAGAACTGTTGTCGACGCCGTCGGCGTTTTGCCCACGTTCGCTCAAAATGCGTGCGGCGTTGGTGACTGTTGCCGGAGCCTCTGATATAAATAGGCACTTGGTGCCGCAGCTAAACGTCACCTCCCTTCCCTCCCCCTCCCCCCCCCCTCCCCCACGGCCTCTCGCGCGTCGGAAGAAGGCGCGTTTGCTCTACATATATGGCGATTGTAAAGGAGGAAAGAGACGCTTACTTCTGCAGCCCTTAAGGGAGCACGGCGCAGCGCTGAGCCGTGCTCCCTCAAGGGCTGCAGAAGATAGCGCCAACCTTTCCCTTTCCCTGAAGAACCACTTACCGGCGCAGAACGCGCGTCTGTTCTCCGCCGTGCGTTCACTCCCCGTGAAAGCGCGCGCCCCTCGCGCCCTTTCACTCTCACATACAGCGTTCGGCGCGCGGCGCCGATTTCATCTCCATTGACGTCATACGGAACCTCACGGCGACGGCGACGCCGACGGCAGAAATCTGCTTTTGAGTGTCCATATAATTGCTATCGCAATAATACGTTACACAAGAAACCGATTGGGACCTTCGGCCACTCGTGCAAGACAGAAAAAAAAAAGAAGTTGGAAATAAAGAATTTTCGCACCCAATGAGCGACGTGGCTAGGACTATCATATCTTATCAATGTCTTTAACGGTTCACTTGCATTTATTTTATTGCCACTAAGACAGCGTAGGCGAGCAAGCGATTTAACGGTTTTAAAAATGTGCAATGATACGAATAAAAAATATGTATACAGAGTACTGTTGGCACTCGAAATAAAAAAAAAAAAACGTTCATTGTATTATTTTCAGCACATCTTATCAAGGAGTACATTAACACATCTGCTGACCCCTGCGATGATTTTTACTCATATGTTTGCAAAAAATGGACTAGCAAGAACATGGAACGTGCCCCTTACGATGCTTTCCAGATGCTGCGAGAGCAATTTATTGATGTGTTAAAAGGTAAGTTAACTTTGTCTTACAGTTCAAGACATTCTTTACAGCGACGTTGTTTACCTCCATTCCCCGTATGCATCACCCGCATGCGCTTTTTAGGGGGGGGGGGGGGCAGGTACTTTGGGTACAGCGTACTAGAATAGGGAATTCTAGTACACTGTACCTTGGGTTGCTTACGTCCGCATCGGGGACGCGGCGCATGGACAGCAACCGAGAAGGGTAGGGGAGAGGGGAAAAAGCGTGGCGGCAGCACTGAAGCAATGGCGATGGCTAGGGGGAGAGGGGCAAATAGTGTGGTGATGGCGCCTGTGCACGTGGCCTGCGATTCTGTGGCTATAACGTCACACGTGCCGGCGCGGCTGCAGCAGCAGTTGCGGCCTGTCAAGATCAATGTAGCGTTCGCACCCTTCCCGTTTGTGCTTGAGAGGTGCGGTGACCGCGGCGGCGCTTGTGTCGGCGTTTTGTGTTGCTGTGTGAAAAAAAAAAAAAAATGTATGAGTTCGTGATGTGAGCAGCCCATGTATGCAGCCGGAACACCTTTGCTAGTAATCCGTCCCCATATGAATGTTTCGACCCCACGAATTTTGTTTTGTATTCTACACTGTTCTCATTCGTGTAAAATGTAAAAACACGCCTGGCCTGTAGCCCAAGCTGGGCGCAATGCATCGGCGGCATCATTGCTTCTATAGGCATATATAGGAGTGCCTACTGTGTGACTAATGCCTCACTTACGTATTTTTCATGGTGATTGTTTCAGCTTCCTAATGCGTTTATCATTCTTTGATAATTAACCGCTATTTGTTGTGTTTGTCTAACCATTTTGGTAAGTCCATCCCTAAGTTAGTGCACTCTAAGACAGCGGTAAAAGCTGCACGGTGGTATGGCACGGTGGAACGTGCATATATGCATATACCACCGTGCATATATATATATACATATATATATATATATATATATATATATATGATTAGCCACCGTGCACATATGCATATATGCAGAAGTAATTGAAAAATGCACTAACGTGAGATGCGACATTTTCTCACAAAATATTGACGGGACACTCACTAACACTTTTAACGCGTAAGCATCCATGGGCGAGTACCCCCGCAAAATCTGTCCGTCCTGTGACGCCTCATACCTGCAAAATGAATGCATAGTTGGTCAAGTTAACAAATGTAATCATTTTAAAAGTATTATAGTAGATGATTAGTAGCGTTGCAAAAAAAAAAACAAGTTCACGTCGTCGTTAAGGTCGTAACAAAAAAAGGGGCCAACTGTGGTCTGGCAAAAATAAAAAAAAAATGGTGGTGACGGCGTTTTGGTTTATTTAATACGATCCCTTTGAAGGGGTAGGATGTGTCGAGATGTGTTCCTTCAATTACAACAAGAAAACGTAAGGTTGGTGAAACGGAGAAGCAGCGCCAGCGCGCCCAACCACAACCGGAATACCGGCGTCGCATAGAGGAAGCACATCGACAGGAACAGTAACATGAAGCGGGTGAGAGGAGGCCTGCCGAAGCAGATCGGAAACGAAGTTATCAAGCGACGCCCAATAAAAGTCGCGCCAATGCCATTCAAAAAATGTCACAGTTTCGCCCTAAGGGCGAAGCAATGAATGCGATAGCAACACAGCAATGTCATACGAAGTAAGGTGAGCGGCTTTGGTAGCAACAACACGCAGAACTGTTGTCGACGCCATCGGCGTTTTGCCCGCGTTAGCTCAAAATGCGTGCGGCGTTGGTGACTGTTGCTGGAGCCTCTGATATAAATAGGCACTTGGTGCCGCAGCTAAACGTCGCCTCCCTTCCCTCCCCCTCCCCCACGGCCTCTCGCGCGTCCGAAGAAGGCGCGTTTGCTCTACATATATGGTGATTGTAAAGGAGAAAAGAGACGCCTACTTCTGCAGCCCTTAAGCGAGCACGGCGCAGAACGCGCGTTTGTTCTCCGCCGTGCGTTCACTCCCCGTGAAAGACGCGCCCCTCGCGCCCTTTCACTCGCACATACAGCGTTCGGCGCGCGGCGACGATTTCATCTCCAAATGACGTCATACGGAACCTCACGGCGACGGCGACGGCGACGGCGACGGCGACGCCGACGGCGACGGCGACGCCGACGGCAGAAATCTGCTTTTGAGTGTCCATATAATTGCTATCGCAATAAAACAGAACACGGAATGACACCGGGAACGGAGGGCTCAGCTTCGCGAAGACGAGGACGAGGAGCAACGCGAATTGGCCTGTGATAAGTACTTCAAGGTCAACTTCATATGACGCTGGAACTACGAGACATTCAAAGGAGAAGAAGTTTCCTAGCCTCAAGAAAAGACATGCAAGTTGTCTGATTCCGAATAAAAATTGTTGCAGTTTCACCCGAAAGGCGAAGCATCAATTGCGATAGCAAATTAGTAGAGAACTATACGGAGTAAGGATAGTAGTTTATCAGCTGTATAAACTTGGATATGCAGCAGCACCAGCAACGCGCAGAACTGTTGTCGACGCCGTCGGCGTTTTGCCCGCGTTTGCACTGAACGCGCGCGGCGTTTGTATATATAAATACGCATTTGGTACCGCAGCTAAACGTCGCCTCCCCTCCCTCTCTCCCTCCCGTCGCCCAACAGCCTTTCGCACGACGGAAAAAGTCGCGTTTGCTCTCTATATATGGAAAAGAGGAGAGACGCTTAATTCTGCAGCCCTTCAGGGAACACGGCGCAGAACGCGCGTTTGTTCTCCGCAGTGCGTTCGCTCCCCGTGAAAGCACGCGTCCCTCGCGTCCTTTCACTCGCACATACAGTGTCCGGAGTGCGGCGACGATTTCATCGCCGTTGACGTCATACGGAACGTCACGGCGACGGCGACGGCGACGCCGACCGCAGAAATCCGCTTTGGAGTGTCCATATAATTGCTATCGCAATAAAACATTGCACAGAAGTCAGCAAAAAAAAGATCGTAATCTCATGATTGCATGGAATTGAATTGTGCTTAGAGCGTTATGACATGGTCTACGCAGGATAGACATGATAAGGAATAAAAATGCTACAAAAATTCCGAGAATTGTCTTTAATGTGTAAGCATTCCATCGCTCCGGAAAAGCGATGGGTAGACATGCATAAGCTAGCTAAATAAGTGAGCAAAAGCGAAGTAGCAGCTGAGCCATAGAATGCTTACGCAGTAGTCGACAAGTCTCAAAATTTCTGCAGCATGGTTCATTTAAAAAATTTTTCTACACCTTTTGTCACTCATGTTTCATGGTTAGGTAAAAAGCAAAACGCAGTGACGTTTACTAACAGCGTGCGAAGTAAATAAGTCTTAAAGAGATACGGACACAAGATCTGAAAATTTTACGAAAATGCTGGAAATGAATCCTCAGTGTGTGATTACACCGAAAATAAGTAATCACTTGACTCATTTTTGAGCCGATAGCTTTATTTTTGGCGTTTTTGTGAGCGCGCGCCTCGCCGCCCGACCCGCGGGAGTTGGAAGGCGTGACGTCACGACAGCCTCGTCGCATAGCCAGCCGGCCGGTCGCAGTCATTCGAAGCGCGCCGACGCCGCCATCGCGAGCATGGATTCGAGTTCTAGTGCCTCTACAAGCGATGAGTACACGTCTGAAGACGAGGAGGACCATTCCAATTTGGCAAGAAATATTACCGCTTACGGTTACGAGCCTTACGCGTCAAGCGACGAAGAAGAGCAGGAGGCTGTCCAAGTGCCTGTCCGGTTTTCGCGAACCGTAGCGCGAAGATATCGCTCAGCACCAGACACTTGTGCAAGAATTATTTATTTCCTCGGTAAACTTGCTTTTTCAAAAGCGCACGCAGGCGAGGCAGCTGCGGGGTATTTCATCCCTGCATGGATGACTGAATAGTAGTTTATGCCGTCGGCGTGAGCAACTGCTGTGAGGTATCAATAACTCCGAGACTCTCACGTCCACTTCGCTAGCCGCCCGACAGATCGCAGCACCTGTATGGCGTTCTCCCCAGTTTCCCAGCTTTTATCCTGTGGAGAAGCAGAGCTGTGTGTGTCTGTCTGCCCCGCTGCCATGTAGGACTGATATCGTGAGTCGCGCTCGCTAGCCTTGTTATGCTTTGCCAACATTTTTAAAGAGATCACTGCCTTCATGCCCAGCCTCAGGCATCTCGCCCCAGCCTCGTCCTCATACTGCTCAAGAAGGCTGCAAGTGAAAGAAGACACTATCGACATCTTTTCGCCTCCTCTTTTGAAACGCGCCGCTGATCATTTCTGCCTTGCGTTTTCGTGAGAAGACCGATGTCACAGCGTCAGGCTTTAGGCGTTACCTTTTGAGCCGACGTTCTTAGAAGTAGTCTAAGAACGTTGTATTGAGTGGCATGCCGAGGCTTTTCAGCACAGCCGGGCTGGTCACATAATCATCGTCGACGAAGCGGTCCGCGCAAATGAAGTCATTTTTTAGAGGTCTCCAGACTGGGCGTGATGGCTGACAGGCTGGTTTCCAAAGTTTACGCAGGTTCTCGTCTCTGGAAAACGTGTGCGACGGCGTGTCACGACCGACGATGCTGTTATAGCAGCAATATCTGGGCATTTCCTTCCGCCGCGACGAACGCGTCAATACCAAGCGACGACCGCGGGAAGGCGCATGTAAGACGCACCACCTGCGTGGAGCGCCGACGGGGATAAAGTTTCAGACGGACAACGTGCGAAGATCGCCGAAAGGGGTTAAACAAACGCTGCAAGGGACCGACACCCCCGGAAACACTGTGACGGCTGTGGCCGACCTTGGTCGCGCGCGCGCGCGCGCGCGGGTGGGTGTTATGACGTCAAATTTCTGCCGGCGGCCGCTTGGAGGCAAGGTGCAGCAAAAAATCGATAAAAAAAACATGTTTCTCGTTCTTTTTTTGAAAGCAGCTTGTTGTATTCGTCAATTTTAACAGTTCAACTTTTCTTCCGACGCAAAAAACCACCCGCCAACTTTTGTGTCCGTATCCCTTTACAAAAATGGGTAGTATCGCCGAAGGGGCGAAGCATTGAGAGGGATTGCAAGCTTTAACGTTGTGCTCATACTTCTCGGTCGGTGTTCTAACTATAAGCTGGTCAGATATGTAGGTGCGACGCAGCACTCAAGGCAACGGCTGCTCGGCAGAAGGATCAGCGCCCCAGCAGCTACCAGGTGTCTCACAACGCTGGCGTGATGTAGAGTTAGTGTAGCGTGATGAGGAGTGCCGCAAGAGGCGTTGCAGGAGTCGCGCTTCGATGGTGCACGATATGAGAGCGACAGGGAACCGTCGGCCACTCCTGCAAGACAGAACCTTCCTTTATTATATCCACAAATATAACCGCCGAGAGACCGACTGACCTATAGCAGTAGACAGCAGCCGGCAGACATCAGTGACAGCAGTCCCGCCAAATCCGGGAGGCGTTAGCTTGACGTTCACTGTTTGTTCTACTCAGGCCTGTACTCATCACCATCAGAATCATTAGCCTATTTTTATGCCCAAAGCAGGATTAAAGCCTCTCCCTGCGATCTCCAATTAGCATTGCCTTGCGCTAGCTGATTCCAACTTGCGCCTGCAAATTTCCTAATTTCATCACCCCACCTAGTTTTCTGCCGTCCTTGACTGCGCTCCCCTTCTCTTGGAACCTATTGTGTAACTATAAAGGTCCATCGGTTATCTCCTCTACGCATTACATGGCCTGACCAGGTCCATTTTTTTCTCCTAATGTCAACTAGAATATCGTCTTGCCCCGTTTGCCCTCGGATCCATACCATTCTCTTCTTGTCTCTTAACGTTGCTCAATCTCCCACGCGAAAGAAAGAAAGCGGGAAGGCAGAGCGGCAGAGAGGCAGGGCGGCTTCTACTCTGACAAGTACATACATTTGCTGCGGTGCGGCCTGTCGCGCCGCAGCAAATGTCTGCCACACCCAATATGGTGCGGGCTGTCGCGCGCACCGTATCTTGAAAGCGATCTCCACACGGCTCTGACCTTTGTATGCGCTATGCTTTCGCCGCTCAGTTTTCGTTAAAGCGATAGACCGCACGAGCCTTCGCTTACTGCGGCGGCCGCGCTTGCTCACGCCAGCGTTTTGACAGTGGTTGTCTGCGGTAATCGAGTGTGATCTATTCATGTTTGCTTGTGCGCGCTGACACCACGCTTGTTAATTCAGTCAGTAAGCGAATGTGTCCGTGTTTATGCAGCCGATAGAACCACTATTCCTACTCCGTATAGCTCTCTACTAATTTGCTATCGCAATTGATGCTTCACCTTTCCGGCGAAACTGCAACATTTTTTTCGTTCCATCTTTCTTTGCGTGGTCCTCAACTTGTTCTCGAGCTTCTTCGTTAACCTCCAAGTTACCACCCCATATGTTAGCACCGGTAGAATGTAATGATTGTACACTTGTCTTTTCAACCACAGTGGTAAGCTCCCAGTCGGGATTTGGCAATGCCTGCCCTGTGCACTCCAACCCATTTTTATCCTTCTGTAAGTTTCCTTTCCATGGTCAGAGTTGCTGTGAGTAATTGGCCTAGATAAATGTACAGACCCGTACATAACCAGTACCACGGCCGCTGGATAAAAAAAAAAAAAAAAAGGTGCGGCCCGTTGCGTGGCACCGAAACGGCGTCTCGGGCCTAGTTCTCCTCGCGCCCGCTCTGGCGCCACTGCTCGGGTACAGCCGTTCATGGAGAAGCGTTCCCACAGCCGCGTTTGTATACGCGGGACAGTCACTCTAATCACGCCGTAAATAACGCGTTTTATATTTGCACATTACAGGTTGAATATTGAAGTCGTTATTAGAAGTGCTGATTGCTCCCCATATGTGAAAAGTCTGCCCTAAGAGTGCCAATCTTTTGTAGAGTGGGCCTCAATGCTCTCCATGAGGGCTGCCCGCTCGACTCACATGAAATGAAAAGAAGCGCTCTATTACGAATAATCGGGAGTGGGTTTACGTGTTTCTTTAAGACGACTTCAAAACGATGGATCGCGTTTATTTACAAGATGATGAATGCGAAGGTATCGCTCAGCGAAAACAGTCCATTACGCCGCACCCGATCGAGCCTAGCTTCGTTCTTCTCTTCAACCAAATTCCACTCGCACGTTTCAATATTCTCTCTGCGCTGGTAATGGCGTGGCCACTAGGTAGGTAGGTAGTCGGAAGAATCTTCACCCCGTTTTTATAGGGGCAAGACTGCGGGCCGCTCCCATGTTGGGACGGGAAGGCCAAGCCTCACCGCCGCATCGTGGGCCTTCTCGACAGCCCGGAGTTGATCAATTCATTCGTGGCTCTTTTTACATAAAAAAGGTGCAGCCTGCTGCGTCACGTCGCCGCTAGTTGGCGAGCGCGTCTCGGCTGAGTTGACAGTTGCGGCCGCTGTTTTTCCTGGGCTCGACAAAAAAATGTCACAGTTTCGCCCTAAGGGCGAAGCAATGAATGCGATAGCAACACAGGAATGTCATACGAAGTAAGGCGAGCGGTTTTGGTAGCAATATGAATTGTAGTAAACATGAGCTGAATAAGTAAGCAGGTGTGCTGCGGCGTAAGTAGGCCGACATGAAGAGAGACTCGATGACCACGAGAAGGCGCGTGTGAAACGGTGGTGTTGATGAGAAGCGCTTCCCGTGGGCAGCGCGTGCGAAGGGACACACCTTTAGCGCTGCACTGCCGACCCGGGCAGCATTGCATGTGTAGCGTGCGTTGGAAAATGTGGCCCGACTATTAGGAACTGATTGAACAAGCGTGGTGTGAGCGCGCACAAACAAACATGAATAGATCACACTGAATGACTGCAGACAACGACTGTCAAAACGCTGGCAGCAAGCGCATACACCGCACCAACGGGCGAAGGTACGCGCGGTCTATCGCTTCAACGGAAACTGAGCGGCGAATGCACGGTGCATAAAGGTCATAGCCGTGTGGAGATAAGCGACGGTGCGAGCGAGCGACGAGCGCGGTTGTTGGCAGAGAGGAAGTGCGCCCCCCCCCCCCCCCCCCCCCCCCGCCTCCGCTCCCTCCGGCGCTGGCTTCCCGCTTCCTTGCTTGCGCGTGGGAGATTGAGTGCGTTCGCTCTCCGTGATAGCGCGCGTCCCCGCACGCTTCCGCTCGGGCATACGGCGCGCGGCGAAGATTTTATCTATAGGGAACCTCACGGCGACGGCGACGGCGATGACGACGGCGACGGCAGAAATCCGGTTGAAGTGTCCATATAATTGCTATCGCAATAAAAAAAGTTTACTGGGCTGCACGTTCTTTTTTTTTTTTTTCATGTACGGCGGATAACCGGGAAACTCAGTCGGGACCGCAGTCGGAAGCACAAGCCCAATGTTCGCGTTCTTTTTATAGTAATTCTCAGTAAAATATAATGAACATACCAGTGACCTGTCGCTTGGCTCTCACTTGCTTCCTTTCCCTGACGGCCCTTGGCCAGAAATATTCTTCAGCCACGCTTCCCGACGCTGTAGATTGCAGGGGAATTCGTGGTACTTCACAGTAGCGTTTGTTCTCGCGTTCGAGTTGCACAGCGGCATACAACAGCTTCGCGGCATCACACCGCTAGAAAAAACTGTCTGCCACACACGCGCACACCAAAGAACCGTACTCAAGCACAAGAAGCATGAGGCAAGCTGCTCACACGCACGATCACACAAAAAAAGCACACGAGAATGCGCACGGAAAGGCACATCAACACGCACAAATCCGGAGGCAAGCACATTGTAGTACGAACCGGCGTCTGCCTTGCGTACCGTAGCAGTGGCGTCATCATTTGGCCTAGGCTAAGCACTACCAAGTCATCCCCAGAAGTTTCCGGAATTCATTGATTATTTGTCGATTATCGATTAACTATTGAATGGCTGTCGATTGGCTATCGCAAGGTTTTGGCCACGTATTTGGGCTAGGCAAAGCACTACCAAGTTATCCCCAGCATTTTCTGGAATTTGATCGATTATTGATTAGCTCTTGATTGGCTATCGATGACTGACTAAGCTTAAGTAGTCCCAACCATGCTTACCTAGACTTAGCCAGGCTCAGCTTCGCTAGTTCACAGGGGTATGTGCCATTGCGCTTGGACCCTTTCAGCAGAGCCGCCAGGATCGGCCCACATTTTTTCCGAAGATGGACGGACTAACGGCCGGCTTAAACAGCTCCGCTGTTAAAAGTATATGTGAGGGAACAGTTAAAATTGTACAATGAATTCAAGTAGACAAAGTGATGTTACGTAATTTTTATTAGGAGAGCAAAGGAAAGCAAACTAGGAGGTAGTAAATGTTAATTTAAATTGGAATCACGTGATACAGGCACCGATCCAGCTCGTCGTCGTCTTCTTTCAGGAGATCCACAGATTCTGCTCCACTACAATTACCTCCCTTCGTAAAAGGAGCTGTCCTGGCGAGCTACGGGTATACAGGACAGGATAGGTGTATCATAATAGGACTTTAACGGCTGAACACACACAATTTCGCGCCTTTGGCGGCACTTACTAAGATGGTTCAAGGGGCTGCAGTATGTAGTTGACAGGAGACATCTGCTCACTAAGACAACAGGGACCATGTTACCGAATATTCCGGAGTACAAGTCGCACCTTTGTATAAGACGCACACCCTACTTTATGCGACTTTCGCAGAGAAATTTGGTATATAAGACGCACCTATTTTAACTCAGTTGGTATGATAAAACATGATTACGCTAGCGTGTACACTCATGAGGAAATGTCCTGCTTCAGAGCACATAATTTCCGTAAACAAAATTATTACGAGCTGCATTTTGTAGCAGTGTAAAACTTGAACCAACGTTCATCTTAGGGAACTGTAATTTATTGCCCTTCCCTTTAAGCTATGAAGGTCCCATCTGCCGACACAGTAAAAAAAAAAAAAAAAAAAAAAAAAAAGCCGCATATCTACTTGTTTCGCTGCAAATGACGTCGAAAGACGATAGTCTTCTGCCGCCCCTGATACGTAACACCCTCTCTTCTACCCCTCCCACCCCTTACGCTCTTCCCCTCCGCTCCCACTCCTCCCATGATGGATGCAATGGAGGTTTTGCTGAATTCAATTCAAATTCCCCGCGTTCGCTCTGCTCTCGCGCCATCTGTTGGGATATGTTATTACTGTTGGCTTAAAGCCGGCTACAGAGCCGCGGTTTCAGTCGGCTTGTTTTTAATGCGTAGCGTCTCTTCTACACCATTTCTAAACCATTGATTTTTCATTTACTAACGTAAAAACCAGTCCAATGTGTAGTCATAATTAAATGAACGCTGCGGATCACGATTATGTGCACATATTTTGCCTCAAATAGGCCTGAGGTTTCCTGTGCGCTGTGTAATATTGACGTGGATGACCCCGTGCCGCCAGTGCTAGTAGCTTAGTTGGTTTTGGCCGGGCGGTTGAATCAGTTTTGGCCGGGCGCTTGAATAGAGTGACGGACGGACGTACAGACAGGCAAAGTTTTTCGCGTTTAGGTAGCCCAAGAAAAACTATCGTCTCTAAGGGCCCATTCACACTTGCTACTAGGCGAGGTCGCACGACCAAGTTGGTCGCAAAGCGACCAGTCGCAAGTAGTCGCAAATGGTCGCTTTTCTCGAAATGCGACCATTTCGGGCCAGTCGCTCACTGCTCGATTTTTCAGACGCGCGACCGCAGTCGCAGAATAGCTGAACCAATCAGATGCGAAGGAACAGGACGTCTGTATACGCTGACGCTTATTTTAGGCGGCGATGACATTTCAAGCAGACGTGAACGGCATATCGTGATACATTTCGGTTTAGCGACTCGTCGGTCGCATTTGTAAGTGTGAACATCGTTCGTCTTGAGTAGTTTTCTGGTCGCCAGTCGCAATTGGTCGCGTGACCTCGCCTAGTCGCAAGTGTGAATTGGCCCTAAAATTTTAGGCACTTTGACCGGTAACATCGCTGCGCACGGCCGGAGAAGGCGCATGGTGAGTACAGTCCGGCCGCGAGCTGGGTTACCGGCGCGGCCTCTGAATAACTTGTATACGACGTTGTAAGCATCTTGAAGCACATAGCTGACGTTGCCTTTGCGGCGTGGCGTGCTCGGTCAGAGCACGAACAACTACACATAACGCGTGGCGCTTGAAATGCATACAAAAGCGAAAGGACGACTGGAAACCTGAAACACTGTGACTGCCACTAGTACTGCTGGACTGTTGAGAGTTCCCGAAATGGTGACTTGTAGCAATGATAACCAAGTGGTGCATTTTTTTTCTTGCGGGGAGGAGGGTGCATGGGCAGGGGTAGGACAGATGTTGGGCGCCACAACGTAGCAATGAAAAACTGTGGTACCACTTTATTATTTATTGCCTTTAGTGCAGTGGGTTTAACGTCCTAAAATTAGCGCAACTTGCACTAAGTTGTGCAAGGCTGGAGAAACAGTGGAGCTGGTGATCACCTAGATTCTTCCAGTTTCGCTAGGCTCGGCTAAGTTTTGCTAGGCTCCGGATGATACTCTGTATGATTCTCCGGATGAGCACGCAATCACCGCATTCGTTCTGGGCTGGCGGCACGACGAGCTTCCAGCTGAGCGGCTTCTTCTTCTGGAGTTTTGTACTTCTTCGGCCGTGCCATGTTACATTTACTCAGTGCGAAGTCGGCGAGAGTTGTGTGTGTCGCCGTCGATCTTTATAATCAATGTGACGGCATGGCCAAGCTTCACAAAGTGTTGTCATGTCTAAGCAAAGCAAAAATTGCGGCGTGAAGCAATGACATGGCTCGGCGAAGCTGGGTGATTGCTAAGTGACCGCATTGTCGGAGCGAGTCTGCTGGAAGACGGTGTCTGCATTGTAACGCGGTGTTGGTGCTGCAAGCTGCGCTATGCAACGCGCAGTGACGTCATCGCTGGCACGGCGGCGGAGGAGCGTTGCCGGAGCTAGAAGTAGTGAGGCGCAGCTGTGGCAGGTGGTTGCTAGGCAACGCAGGTGATGTCATTGTTCGGCGAGGTTTTTTGTTCGCGACAAATGGACTGTCGGCCGGCTTAAACAGCTCCACTGTTAAAAAGCCGACAGATCCCACGCTCTGTGGGAATCGATGTTGTGCGATGCAGCATGCGGGGAGCCTACCAAGTTAACGAAATGACCATGAGAGCACCAAGACGTAGGCGGCTATTTCATGACCTACACGCCACGCATGTCATGACATTCATGTCATGAGTCCTCAGGAGTCCCTTTAGCTACGCCTGAAAGACCTTAAGGCCAAAGCCTTAGTCATGCTCATAATTATGACTTCAACCGTCGCCTTTTCCTTCACTTTCTACCACATCCGAACCCATTCCATTGGTTTTTGTGTTAATCTTTTCAGTATCAAGTAATTTTCATTTTTGCAGTCATGGTCATGGTTATGACTTCTACCATCATCCGTTAGTGTTTCCGTCACTTAGTACCTACATCGGAACCAATTTCAGTGTTTTTCGAGTGTTAAACTTGTTTTGCTGAGTCATTGTCAATTTTGCTGAGTCATGCGCATGACTATGACTTCTACCATCACCCTTTAGTGTTTTCTTCCCTTAGTGCCCACGTCCCAACCGATTCTAGTGGTTCTTTAGTGTTAATTTTTTTTCGTTGAGTCATTGTCATTGTTGCTGAATCAGGCTCATGGCTATGACTTCTACCAGCATCCTTTAGTGTTTCCTTCACTTAGTGCCCACGTCTGAACCAATTTCAGTGGTTTTTGAGTGTTAATATTTTGTGCTGAGTCATTGTCTTTTTGCTGAGTCATGCTCATGACTATGATTTCGACCACTGACCTCTAGCCTTTTCCTTCACTTTCTACCACATCCGAGCCCATTCCATTGGTATTTGAGTGTTAATCTGTTTTCGCTGAGTCATTGTCATTGTTTCTGAGTCATGCTCATTACTATGCCTTCTGCCAGCAGCCTGTAGTGTTTCCTTCACTTAGTACCCACGTCCGAACCCATTTCAGTGGTTTTTTGAGTGTTAATGTTTTTCGCTGGGTCATTGTCATGACCCACATGACACGCATGTCATGACATTCATTCATGACATGTATTTATGTTCGTCATATACTCTTGTCATAGTATGCCAATTTGGTACATAGCTAGTTAACGAAACGGCCATGAGAGCACGAAGACGTAGGCGGCTAGATAGATTGATAGATAGATAGATAGATAGATAGATAGATAGATAGATAGATAGATAGATAGATAGATACTGTCAAAGTAGCAAATGTTCGCAAAGAAATCATTCGCATTTAAAAAGAAACTACACTATAACAGCACACTAGTAAGCGTGACCTTCAATCAAACAGGCACCCATACCAAGGAGGCCAGATAGCAGCCTTTATTGCGGCGGCTACGCTACGGTAGCCGGACTGCCTACATGGCTAACCCGCATAGTTGACTTAGCGCAAGAAAAATGAATGACCGCATAGTTGACATCTGTCGCCACTGTCGCACCACTGTTAAAACAAGATTCGATTTCTTGTAAAATGCCACCGCTCATGGTTTCTTGTATTTGTGGATATATGGCGGGCACATACGTTGCACCAGCGTGCTTATTTAATGCACATATAAGACTCACCGACGAAAATTTTATAAAGACATACGTGTCTTATACAGCAGAAAATACACTACCTTGAAATCAGTTTTGGTGAAAGATCGGGGCTCCCGACAGGGAGCGAAAAGCATAGACTGTGTCAGGGTAATAGGATGCAGAAGAGGTTGTGGTGTCGCGTTGGTGCTTCTGGCGCTGCTGGTCTTCGGAAAAAATGTACGGACAAATTTTCAGGGCTCTTCTGCATATGCAGATGCTTGGGAATGCACAGATGACTTGGCGATGCTAGATCGATACGGAAGGATATTATCTATTGAGCAAGAAGGTTCGCATCCGTAGAGAAGAAAGAACAGATAAAATCCGTCGTAGTCTGCTTGGCGGAATTGTAATCATACGTTACGAAGGGTACAACATGGTTCCAATTAATCTGGTCTGATGTGACGTACATGGCCAGGATACCGCCGAGAGTGTGCTTAAAGCGCTAAACTTTTCATATATCACCATTTATCACCATCTGCATATCACCATTTGTCTGCGGGTGATATGCAGCAGCGGTTCGGGGAATCACGTGGCGTTCCTTGAGGAGGGCTTCTAAGACGTCGGAGAGTATAGCACGATCCTTGTCACTCAGCTGTTCCTTTAGGGAAAAGTTTTATGTTGGGTAAGAGGAACCAGGCAACATCACGCGCAAATGCGCTGGGCAGTGGCGAAGTTTCCGCATAGTGCATGAGGTGGTCGACTGATATACGATTACCCACTGGTTGCCGTCCGGAGTGCTTTGTCGGGGCTCATAAGGATCCACACCGACACGGCCAAAAGCAGGTCCAGGACCAGGAAAATATGGCAGTGGATACCCTGAAGGACGGGGAGGATTTTGTGGCGTTGGAAAGTAAGGCTGGATCGGATACATATCGGTGGACGAATCGGTACACGCCACGCCAGTAGTGACGGTGTTGCAGGCGTGCATATGCTTTGGGCACACCTGCGGGTGCGTGTTGCGGATCATTATGGAACGCTGTTGACATCCCCAAGCGTAGATGCCGAGGGACTACGTGTGGTTATGAGTGGTCAGAGATTTAGTTGCGACGATATAGCAGCCCATCGCGAACAACGAATTGGTGTGCTTGGCGACGCCATTCCTGGGTAGCAGAAGGCGATGACGAGCGAGTCAAGGAAGTCCGCACAGAAACGGTCCATGGGTCTTTCTGCCGCTAGCATGTTTACGATGGCGAGAGGTGACTCACACGCGGACCTTTTCATTGAGAGAGGAGGAAACAGTGCAACGTTTCCTTTTGTCTGGCTTGTGCGAGCCGGCACGGCGTTGCTTGAATGTGTTGCCGTCGAGTGCTGTGGAACAAGTTGGAGATGTTTTAGCTCGTTGTCCGTGAAATTTATGTGATGCCAGTTCACACAAGGTTGTCGGGGAACTATTGTGTTGCATTTCGATCCAGCGGTAACTATAGTATGCAGAAATTTCCCTTCGGTGCGCAAACATGCAACGTGCATTATCAGCTGCGGTATGTGTACGTGTTGTGAACTATTTTGGCTACATCGGTTTTCACTCGACGAAGAGAACCGGCGTCTTTGGATTGCCAGCGTGAATTGGAAAATCTTCTCACTATCTGATCGCTTGCCGTGGGAACCAAATCATACAATTCGATGCTTGTATACGGCTAAACCAATGCAACCCCGAAACATCAAAATGCCAATCGCTATAAAATATTTACATCAGCCACCGGCATTGTTCTCACTCATTTTAAGTCTAGTACATTTTAAGCCACTATAATATGTCTATGCTAGCCTCCTGTATAAAGCCAATGGCGGTACTCAAAACAGCGATCACTGCGGTTGCTAAACCAGCATGATACATACGGGTGTTTCAGCGAACTCATTCAAACTTTTTTTAAAGGTTGCTTGTGGCAGATAGCATTATTCTAGTTTGTGAGCTAGTCTGCTTGAAGGAGCGGACATTACTCACACAAAAAATGAAATGCATATTCGACTAATTAGGAAAACTTCACTAATCAAGTCTTTAACTAATTACCTTATGGCCCATATTGCACTCAGGATGACACCAGTTTCGAGGTATTAATACCCGAAATTTGCGAACAAATGCATTGGCCTTCCAATTACTTTCTTAATAAAATGTCGTTTTATGCATTGAAGCACAATAGTAACTGGAACGCCAATGCACAGGAACTATGCGAAGGCTGTATTACACAGCGCTTGAGCATGTCTTCCACATGTTCGTCGTTGAAGCGGTGCTCTGTCGCCGATACGTGGTACGGGCACTCGCGCAGAGGCGCATAGTTGCCGGTGTGACGGAATGAGAGACTGCTGAGGCCAGCCTAGACAGGCGTGTTGTGTGTCGAATGAAGAACGAAAGCGGTTGAGAAGGTCGACTATTTGGGCAAGCTGAGTTGAAGTGAGGTTATGATCGATAGCGCGTGAAAACGTGTTGTCTTGACGGTTCAAGCGTGGAGACTGAAATATGTATGGCGTCAACCTGAAGAACCGGGTGGTCAAGCACATTATAGATAAACATTATACCATGGTGGAGTGCTCGGTAAGGATAATCCTGTACTTTTTACGTCACTGCATCCTCCTGTGGCAGCTACGGGAACGGAGGGCGGCCGTCGCCTCGCCCGCAGGCGTTTGCACCGCTGGAGACAACACGTAGACGAAGCGGCTTATATATGAAGCCACCTATACTGCCACTACAGAGGTGCTCGTTAACGACTTTCCTTTTAACGGAATTCATCAGTTGGACAAAAAGCGCTCAGTATACTCATTGTAACAAGTATAGCCAGCAAACAGATCATTCCTTCAAAAAAGCGAAATATTTCAAAAAGCATTCGGCTGTTCACTTACGTTGACAATCGTCGTCGCTGATTCCTGCGGAATTTTTTCCCTTTTAGTTGTGTGTCCTACGTAACTACGCTTTCCTTTTTGTTTTTAGGTATACTAGAGGAAGCAGAAATCGTTTACAACAACCAAACGATCATAAATAAGGCAGCTGTTCTCTACAACGCCTGCTTAGGTAAGTGAAATGCAATATTCCTTCTAGCTAAATGCAGAAAGTCAAGCGAAACCTAATAGGTAGGGTGATAGCCCGTTTCAATAAAAATGCGAGTGGCTTCTGTAAACGGTAAATACGTAAGTTATCCAAATATTGTGTTGTACAGACCGTCATCATCTTTTCATCTCCACTGCCGGACGAAAGCATCTCTCAGCGATCTCGAGTAGTCCAGGTCTTGTGCTACAGTTGGTTGCAAGTGGTGTCTGCAAATTTTCCAACTTCACCATACCACCTAATTCACTGCTGTCCTCGACTGCACTTTTCTTTTCTTCGCAGTCATTCTGTAACTCTAATAGACCACCGGTTATCTGCCTTAAGCATTACATGGCCTGCCCAGCTCCATTTTTTCCCTTTAATGCCAACTAGAATATCGGCGACCCCTTTTGGTCTCTGATTCACAACGCCATTTTCCTATCTATTGACGTTACTCCGAACATTTTTGTGCCAATCATGAATTCTTGTTCTCTTGCCAGTCCATTGAACCTTCCCTTTGTATTTTGCGTATTTATCTTTATCGTTGCTGAACTGAACAATGTCATCTGCAAACCGTAGTTTCCTGAGATATTAGTTGTTGATCATAACACCTCATTCTGCCCAGTCAATCCTCGTGCAGCAGCCTTTACAAGCTAGAATACATTTAAGCATTCAGGAATGATGTTTCTTTGCCCTGTCCCCTGTCTTGATAGTTACTTGTCCGATTTTCTTGTGGAGCATTAACATAGTTGCAGAGTCTTTAGAAATATTTTCTAAGATATTCACGTAATCTGCCTGTACTCTGATTAAACAATGCCTCCATGACGTCCGGTATGTATACTGAATCGTGAGTGTGCCATCTATCATCTTGTCAATTAAGGAATTGCGCTATCTAGGTGTCACATGCATAGGCGATGGGTGAGAAATAGATTCTCGCAGGTTACTTGAATTTTAACATTTTTTTCCTCATTAACTTGAGGCAGTCACTGCTGGTTAGCTTTTTGTTCGTTTTATTTCGCCCTTTATGTGATTGTAATATGACTCATGCGCATCGCTTTTCATGCATAAATAGTATTGTACCAGAAATAAAGCTTTCCTTGGAAGTTACCGCTTGTGTATGTCGTTTCCCTTCAGTCACATCCTTTGTTTCCGCGCTACGTTGTTGCATCATCGAATACCAACTAGCCCACTCTCTAACATTGTTAAGCTACTGAATCAAATTCCTCTTCATAATCTATGACGCCATATAGAAAGGTTGGTTGTACTCCGGAGATTTCTTAATTACCTCATTGATGACATGAATATGATCCCTCCTAGGGTACCACTTACTGAAGCCAGTCGGCTCTCTTGGTAGATTGAAGACAAGTGTTTCCCTGAATTTAGGCAATATTGAAAGAAATTATTCTTACTATTCTCTTAACTCTTATTCTCTTAACGGGCCTATAATTCTTAAATTCTTTAAAGTCGTCCTCCTTATGGATTTGTATAATGTTTGCATTCTTCCAAATGTGTGGTGCGCTTGAAGTAAGTGATATTCGAAACTATACCGTTGGTTGTGCACATAATAAACCACCTTACAATGGCTTTCTTAGCCATTTTTAAACAGGCCGCAGAATAACTGTTACCACCAAAAGATCCAACGGCATTGCATTATGTTTTTATTGCGAAGAAAACAAGGTTCTCCATATATCACTTTGCCATAAATTTAAACACATGTTTCATTACTGAAATGCTCGCCAAGTTCGTGCATGTTTGTTTATGTATCATTTTAATATTTATTTATAGAGGTAATGCAATACCTCTAGCGAGAGTTAACTTATCGGAAGGTAGAAGAAGGCCTGTGACAAGAACCGTCATACGGAAAGCTTGCCGCAGTCAGTGCTCTGTTCTTATTTAATGGTACCGGAAGTGGATTTAATAGTACCGGAAGTGAAGTTTGTTAACGTGTAGTACCACAGTGTGTCACATAAAATTGAGCTCATGACATTGTGGATACAGTCGTTCATAGATTCTAACATTCACTGTAAGGACATGGCTGCTGTTGTCTTCCTTTCATCTGATGGCTCGTACCCACTGCCATTTTAGATGGGAGCGCACTTCGTCGTCTTGAATTCGAAGCATTCTTTGCCTCTTAGTGCACATAGTAGTAGGAATTTTGGGGTAGGCAGGTTCCAATTGGACTGTACTGGAAAAACTTTATTTAGGTCCTGCAGGACGCGCTTAGCGTGTAGTGGTCGTCTCCTATGTCTGGTCTTGTTATAAACTTCTTAAAAAAAAGAAAAAAAAGAAAAGCAGACCCAATGCACATACTTTAATCCATGTGCATCGATTATTTATGTGCTATAAAACAGTTCATCTGCAACGAGTCTTGCAGCATTGCGATTTCGTACTTGCCCGGCAAATTACAGTGACGCGGAAACCTCCACCACGCGACCCACGTGTTCCATGCGAGTGCGGATTGCAGTGTCCCCGAAATCAGCCAACCTTTTATCACGCCATATCCTGGATCAGACCCGTTTCATCATCATCATCATTAGCCTATATTTTATTTCCACTGCAGGACGAAGGCCTCTCCCTGCGATCTCCAATTACCCCTGTCATGCGCTAGCGTATTCCAACTTGCGCCTACAAATTTCCTAACTTCATCATCCCATCTGGTTTTCTGACGACCTCGACTGCGCTTCCCTTCTCTTGGTATCCATTCTGTAACCCTAATTGTCCACCGGTTATCCATCCTACGCATTACATGGCCTGCCCAGCTCCATTTCTTCCGCTTAATGTTAACTGGAATATCGGCTATCCCCGTTTGTTCTGTTAACGTTAGTCCTAAGATTTTTCGTTCCATCGCTCTTTGTGTGGTCCTTAACTTGTTCTCGAGATTCTTTGTTAACCTCCAAGTTTCTGCCCCATATGTTAGCACCGGTAGAATGTAATGATTGTACACTTTTCTTTTCAACGACAGTGGTAAGCACCCAGTCAGAATTTGGCAATGCCTGCCGTATACACTCCAACCCAATTTTATTTTTCTGTAAATTTATTTCTCGTGATCAGGGTCCCCTGTGAGCAATTAACCTAGATAAATGTACTCCTTTACAGACTCTAGAGGCTGACTGGTGATTCTGAATTCTTGTTCCCTTGCCAGGCTATTGAACATTATCTTTGTCTTCTGCATATTCATCTTCAACCCAATTCTTACACTTTCTCGATTAAGGTCCTCAATCATTTGCTGTGATTCGTCTTCATTGTGGCTGAATAGGACAATGTCATCTGCAAACCGAAGGTTGCTGAGATATTCGCCGTTGATCCTCACACCTAAGCCTTCCCAGTCAAAGACCTTCAATACTTCTTCTAAGCATGCAGTGAATAGCGTTGGAGAGATTGCGTCTCCTTATCTGATCCCTTTCTTGATAGGTAACTTTCTACTTTTCTTGTGGAGAACCGAGGTAGCTTTGGTGTCTTTGTAGATACTTGCCAAGATATTCATGTATGTCTCCTGTACTCCTTCATTACGCAGTGCCTCTATGACTGCTGGTATCTCTACTGAATCAAATGCCTTTTCATAATCTATGAAAGCCATGTAGAGAAGTTGATTGTACTCCGCAGATTTCTCGATTACCATATTGATGACATGGATATGATCCATCGTAAAATATCGCTTCCTGAAGCCAGCCTGTTTTCTTGGCTGGCTGAAGTCAAGTGATGGCCTGATTTTATTGGAAATTATCTTGGTGAATATCTTATACAATACTGAAAGCAAGCTAATGGGTCTATAATTCTTCAGTTCTTTAACGTCTCCGTTCTTATGGATAAGTATAATGTTGGCGTTCTTCCAGCTCTCTGGTACACTTGAAGTTGTGAGGCATTGCGTATAAAGGGCCGCCAGCTATTCAAGCATGATATCTCCTCCATATTTGAATGAATCTACTGTTATTCCATTTTGTCCAGCAGCTTTTCTTCTGGTCATGTCTTTCAAGGACCTTCTAACTTCATCGCTAGTTATAGACGGAGCCTCTGTACCCGGTTCATCACTATTTCGAATAAAAGTAGCTTGGGTGTTTTGGGCACTGTGCAGGTCAGTATAGAATTCTTCCACTGCTTTTACTATGTCGTCGAAATTGCTGACGATATTACCATGCTTATCTTTCAGTGCATACATCTTGCCTTGTCCTATGCCAAGCTTTCTTCTTACTGATTTAATGCTGCGTCCATATTTTACGGCTTCCTCAATCTTCCCCACGTTATAAGCCCCGTTTACTATAGCACAATCTCCAGGAACTACCCAACTCACCGGGAATGAAGCTGACCGGGAACTCCGGAAAAGAAATCGTAGAAAGCTTCTCTTTAATAAAGGGATTTTGGCGCTTTAAGTTACGTATAGTTGCCCCAAGGATATCTATCTACCGCTCGTTCTTTCACTTTAGAACACACACACACACACACATATATATATATATATATATATATATATATATATATACCGACTCAGGAGTGGCACATAGCCGAAGAGTAAGTGTAGCCGAATTTGGCACACACCCGGTTCCTTTAAAAATGACGCCTAAAAAACAAAGAGAGAGAGACAGATAATAGTCGGTCGCGGTGCCTATGTTATCGTGTCATTTCGTTACTGTGCATTTTTTTTCTTTTCTCTGTGCCACCACTTCGAAAATGAGCACATACCAGCTCGCCCAAGTGTCAGTTCTTCACATACCCAGTGGCGTATACTAAATGCCAACTGACAAAAATCAATTAAATCGATGAAGCCGCTCAATGTAATGCGCTGTTCCAATAATAAGCCAGTGTGCTTTACATACGCTTACGAACTGACATTGTGTGTCAGCTTTTATGCAGGAAATTATTTTTCAATTGCGCCGAACAGAGACGCGCTTTCTTGGGACTAGTTTGGCGGTCAGCATACAGTGCTTATATAACCTACTGAGACCCAGTGCTCACTCTCGGGAACAACGGTTTTTATACCTTCCTAAATAAAATAGAATTGGTAAGCTAAAAATATTTTTGCGTAACATAAAGCGATATGCAGGCGACACTATCTGTCAAGCGTGGGATTATTTTGTTCCACTGGTTATTAAGATTGACGTTATGTGTGAGACGTACCGCTGCACCGTAACTGACGACGGTGCAGTTTGTAGTACAATAAAAATGTAAGCAGATGACATTGCAATCAAGGATGAAAAGTGAACACGAAGAACCGCCACGTGTTGTTACACCTGCATCCATGTGTTAGGCAAACAAAGCAGTATTTTACGTAAAAAAAAAAAAAAAAAACTGGAAAAGTGGGATAAAGTTAATAACCTTCGTAAAATACGGCCTGCGAACAAATAAATAAATAAATAAATAAATAAATAAATAAATAAATAAATAAATAAATAAATAAATAAATAAATAAATAAATAAATTGGGAGTTTGGCAAGAAAAGCTTTGCTTTAAATAAATTACACGCCCGATGATAGTCCTTGAACTAGAGTGTGCCAGCGCACTCTGGTTCAGTGCTTGATGCGCCACCAAGGTGAGTCTGGCTGAAGTCGCACCCACCGGTTGGCCTGTGACAACTTCAAGTAATGGGTGGTGGAATCCTACACCCGACTACGCGCAAGACATAAAAAGCTCACCACATGCTTCGACTTGACAGACGGCAACTAGGAAAAGGAATCGGGATATTTGACATAAAATTTACTCACTCTCTACCCATCAGGCCACAGGCCTATATCGTGGCAATAGTGTACAACAACCTTACCACTTTCCTCTTCTTATGCAAGTAAGATAAGATACCGTAGACGCGCGCGTTACGTCACGCAGCAAGCACTTGCTTATAAAAGCGAGAGCGTGCCAGTTTACACAATCGTTTCCTCATGGCTGCAGGCGTTTTGAGACGGCATGTGTTCTCCTTGGTTCTCCACAAGAAAAGCAGAAAGTTACCTATCAAGAAAGGGGTCAGGCAAGGAGACACAATCTCTCCAATGCTATTCACTGCATGCTTAGAAGAAGTATTCAAGCTCTTAGACTGGGAAGGCTTAGGAGTGAGGATCAACGGCGAATATCTCAGCAACTTTCGGTTTGCAGACGACATTGTCCTGTTCAGCAACAATGGAGACGAATTACAACAAATGATTGAGGACCTTAATCGAGAAAGTGTAAGAATTGGGTTGGAGATGAATATGCAGAAGACAAAGATAATGAGAATTCAAGATCGTCAGGCAGCCTCTAGAATTTGTAAAGGAGTACGTTTATCTAGGTCAGTTACTCACAGGAGACACTGATCACGAGAAGGAAACTTACAGAAGAATAAAATTGGGTTGGAGTGCATACGGTAGGCATTGCGAAATGCTGACTGGGAGCTTGACTTGACCTGACTCCTGGCTGGGAGTTGAAAAGAAAAGTGTGCAATCATTGTGTTCGACTGGTGCTAACATATGGAGCAGAAACTTGGGGGTTAACACAGAAGCTCGAGACCAAGGTAACGACCGCACAAAGTACAATTGAAGGAGACATTTTAGGCCTAACGTTAAGATACAGGAAGAGAGTGGTGTGGATTAGAGAGCAAACGGGGATAGCAGTTATTCTAATTGATATTAGGAGAAAAAAATGGAGCTGGGCCAGTGAGGAGGACTGGAGTCGACGCATATCCAGCGAAGTCCTCCAAGATACACTACTGGCTGTCCGGAGAGCTCACGACATCGGGAAAGCCTTTGGCTTACCGGTGCCTACGGGGGCGGAGCCACCGACTTAGCCTGGGGGCTTTTGCCCTCGGGCCCTAGTTTTTCTGGACCAAAATAAAGTTCTTGCCATGCCATGCCGGGCCAGCCATGTTATGCGTAGGGTGGATAACCGGTGGACCATTAGTGTTACAGAATGTGTACCAAGAGAAGCGAAGCACAGTCGAGGACGCTATAGTCGGGTACAACTTTAGAGGCCAGCGGCATTTGCCCCGTCAAAGGCGGATGCATACGAGCCTCCACCAATGGGCGCGCACTAAGTCTTGCGTCATGAGCCGGACGGCCGGTGTCCCCGCCGACGGAGAGCATGCAGCCCGCGCTTAAAGCCGGGGCGAGTTGCCTCAGGGGGACTATTTCTTTAGTCGCGGAGAAAATCGGCTGCTGCGCTTCGGTCCTCTGGGCGGGGCCTCTCCTGTCTTCTTAAGCTGTACCCGACTATAGGTGAGGTGATGAAGTTAGAAAATTTGCAGGCTCAAGTAGTAATCAGCTAGCGCAAGCCAGGGGTAATTGAAGATCGCAGGGGAGCCTTCGTTCTGCAGTGGACTTAAATATAGGCTGCTGCTGCTGATGATGATGTGACATTGCAACCGCTTTCGCGATCAGCCCACTTCACCCAGTGTACTATATTCGAGATCACACCAGATAATAACGGAGATGTTTGTAATGTATGTTACTTCGCCAGAGTACAGTAAATCAGTCTTCATGCCGTCGCTTGAACTGTCACACACGCACGCGTCGCACACTTAACTGGTCTCCTTAAACAGGCAGGCTGCATTATCTAATAACCCTAAGCGCAACCCTAATGGATGCTGAATAGCTAGGTACCTGAAAAATGCTTCACATAAATAACACTGATTCCCACAGCGCGTAAGATTTGCATGAATTTTTATTGCTATTTCAAGTTCATTGTGTTTTGTTAACCTCAAAACGTTTTTTTTTTGTCGCAATCAGCTGTCTCTCTAAGCAGTCGAACTTTGTACATAACTGTCTCTGCAGCAAAGTATATATTGACTGCTTTGCGTATGCGCGTTGGCGCATTCGGGAAATATCGGAGTTATAGCTCTCACCACGGGTAATTTATTAAATATTACGATTGATTTACTGCGGTATATTCTGGAAACGGTGCACCGAAAGCTATCCTGGTTTAAAACAATAATGATAATATGACGGGCTATTCACGTCAACCTGCATTCAAAGACGATTATGTTATAAGCACTACTCGCGAGTTCACGCACGCTCGTTCGGGTGACGCATTTGTAGACATTCCTCTGCTAGGATAGATCCACACGTTGCAAGTACCACCCTCTCCTTCCTCCTCCGTGCAGGCGGCATGTCGCACGATTCACCTTACCAACGACTCCCCATATATACTAAAGAGAGAAGGAGAGAGAGTCACTATATCGAACATGGCACCTGTCCGTGACTGAGCTAATTCGCTGTAGCTTGCTAGTCTGCACTTTAGGAAAAGGGACGTAAAAGTATCGGGATGAATTACGACGACGAGAAGCGAACTGGATGATTATCCATATTAGACAAAGGCCCTACTAAAGCAGCTCGTCCAGTTCTATGAGATGCAGAAACTTTAATAACGCATCCCATGATGCCTCGCGTTTGTATAGAGCTTTTTTTTAAGGGCGCGCCATATTGCTTAGGCAGTGGTGCATGGGCAGTCGGTAAGCTGGCTTGGGCGAGTGCTCCGTTTTGCATTCCAGTTAAACGCTCGGCGGCCGTTTGCGGTAGTTGTTTTCGCGCTTGCAAAATCTGTTTAGTATGACACTCTGTTTAATGCCTGGGAAACGGTTCTGTGAGACGTACTGAAGAGACCTAAGTTGGTATGGCCGGAGTTTCTGCGGCGTTGAGGTGGACAGAGGTGGACGAGCGTGATGTGTGCGCGCGTGTTCGAGCCTACAATCCGCCTGGGAGATCAGATGTGCTATCAACCAAACATTTTTACGGACATAGGATATGACACAAAGCTGAATATCTCCACAGCCTCAAAACGCAGCGTGGTATTCGCATTTCCAGCCTCTACTGATATATGCGAACAACATAGTGATGTATGGTTCTACTGGCTACTTTCGAAAGCTGCTCAGATATTTAGCGTTTTCTGAGATTTCGTGGCCCTTAAACTTTTTTGGGCTATATCACATTTCTGAAAATTTATTTTGTTACCGTGACCATACTGCAGCATTCTTATTGTAGCTCTTGTAGCTTATTGTAGCTCTTATTGTAGCAATGACTAGTTACGAAATATAGGACGATCCGAACACCCTGCTATGGAAGAAGTTGTGCTGCTAGCTTTGACAAGCGTTCAAATTGTTATCTGTAGATACACTGCCCGACTACCCCATTTGTTGGACGACGTTTCTAGCCACGACTAAAATAATTTAGGTTAGTAATAATAGCGTATTGTACAGTGTGAATCGCAGTTGTCGAGTGGTGGACCGACTGGCTGCGGACTGTGGGAGCGTCCGAAGCAGTGGTAGATGCTGGGTTATACATCTGTTTGCACTTTATAGCGCATGTTCCAAGCATTCGGCAAGACTATGTGAGGTTTCATTGCAGTGATAATTCGTATTTCTTTCTTTTTTTTTTCCTTTGCGAAAGAAGGCGATGAAAGCCCTTTTTCTTCGGTCTTGTTCGACCCGTCGTCTACGACGCACTTGCCCATGTTAAGAAAACTGTGCCATCACAAATGGCCCCCGGACTTTTTGTTATGTGATCCCCATTGGATATCACTGCTATATTGAATTGTGGTGTTTTATGTGCCATGAGCATGATTTGATTATGAGGCACGCCTTAGTGTGGGACTCCGGATTAATTTTAACCGCCGGGGGATCTTTAACGTGCCCCCTGTTAGATACGGACCCTTTTCCTGGCATCACTCAAGTTCCCAAACCAACTTCAATCGCCGTCGGATTCCAATTATGGTGAGCCGGGGCTCATCAACCACGTTACCGGACCCGTCAGACAGGTTGGCAACCCCCACCTCATGCGCCGCACATCGAGCTATTGTGCATGATACGGTGCATGATTATGAAACACACGACAATTGTATTAGACGGCACGTAAACACGAAGAATATGTTGCACTAGAACCACGCATGCAAGATTATTGTTCGTGAACAGGGCAAATATATATATATATATATATATATATATATATATATATATATATATATATATATATATATACAAGCTCACGAGGTTGCGGTTGAAGTACGGGGCGTAGTGAGACTCGTAGAGTCCTTGAGGTGGAACACTCGCTAGTGGAGTGATGACCGACGTGGAAAAGTAGATGCAGCAGTACGGGGCAGGAAAAGGTGGACGTTCCACATCTCCGTAGACGGCAGCAGGCCGATCTGAGGCCTCGTGCATGGCGACGACCCGAGGCGCTCTTCGTCTCGATGACGGACGCCTGATCTCCTGAACCTCACGCGTAGATGCGGGTTCGAAGTTATAGAAGGCCGCTCCGAGGTCTCGTGCCATGCAACGACCCGAGGCATTCTCTGTCCCGAAGACGGACGCCCGGTCAAGCGAACCTCACTCGTAGATGTGGGTTCCGTAGGCTCTGCGGCCCTAGTCGTGCCGGCGTTCGAACGATCTCCTCGGCAGGAGCCCCTTTTTGATTCGCTGGACGAGCCTCGCTTGTCTTTCATTTCCTCTTATTGAGGACAACCGCTATGTCATCTGCTCTCGTGATCCTTGCTTTGTGAGTGCTTCTTCACACTCCCCCTGCTTGACTCTTCCCGAAAGTGCAACGGGAGGCTGGCACGGTTTCAGGTAGTGGACCTTGGTCCCGAGAAAAGTGGTTTTGCAGCTCTGAATGGCCGTTCGAGAACAGCCCATCTCCTCCAGCTGAGCGCTTCCAGGCGGCGAGGCAGCGCCGGAGGCAAGTCAACCATCGGACAATGGAGCCCTTGGAGCGTCCCCATTGGCCGAATATGACGGCACTTGCACGGGCCAATACCATGGGAGGAAAAGGACGACACCTGAGCTGGCACGACGATTGGCCGAAAATGATGTGACCCCGAGAGACTGAAGGCGTTAAAACAGAGACAAATTGAGGAAAGGGACATTCCTCTTCTTGCCACGGGCCGTAGCGTCCGATTTGCTGCCGGCCGTCGATGACTTCATTACTACTCTTTACTTTGTGATGTGACTGTAAATAATCTAAATAAACCTTCACTTCTCAAAAACCCCCTCAACGCCGCCCAACTCCCGCACTCAACGGCAAGGTACAATACGCTAATGCACGGGACACGGGCATTTTTGCATTTCACCCCCATCGAAATTCGGCTGCCTCGGCCGATTTCACTGCTCTACTGGGCAAAAATGCAATGCCGAAGCACAACGCCTACATGTATCATTCTGGTTTGCCAAGTGCAGTGATTGCTATGTCGAGCAACGCCATAGGTCTCATACAGGAGGCTAACGTAGACATAGCATAGTGATGTCAAGTCTTAGACTTGAAATGTATGTGAACGATCCCGGGGGCTGCTCCAAATGTTTTATAACGATTGACACTCACATAGATGTTCCGGGGTTGCATTGGCTTGGCCGTAGGCGACTTCTCTTATGTTTTGGTTCCCGCCCCCAGTGATCAGGCACTGAGATTTTCCACTTCACGCTGGTAATTTACAAACGCCTGTTTTCTTGGTCGAGTGAAAACTCCCCCTACAGCCAGAATAGTTCACAACACATACACACATCGCGGCTGATGATACACGTGACACGTTTGCGCAGCCAAGAGAAGTTTTCAAACACTGTAGTTACCGCTGCACCGAAAGACTACACAGTGGCTATTCGACGAGCTTATATGAACTGACATGACATAAATTTCAAAGAGAAGGAGCTAAAGCATCTCAAATTACATAAAAAACTAACAGTCACTTTAAAACACGCCAAAAAGGGTGAAGGCGAAAGCCTGCGCGCTCAAGAGACATTCTTAAATTTCTTGACATTCTCATTCGAATGCATTGTTACTTCTCATTACTTGTTTTTTCCGACCAAAGGTCACGGGATCAAGTGCCTTTATTGACGCTACCTGAATTAACTGTGCCTTAATTAACCTCGCCCTAGTTAACACCGAGGTCGTGGGTTCGACTACCACAAAATGTCGAGGGCGTGACTCCCACCAAAGATCGTGGGTTCGAGTGCCGTAATTAACTGTGTATGAATTAACTGTGCCTTAATTAACTTTGCCTTAATCCCAAAGGTGGTGGGTGCGAATCCCACATATGCTCGAAGGTTTGACTCCCACAGAAGGTCGTGGGTTCCAGCGTCTGAATTAACTGTAGCTTAACACGATGACGAGAGTGACCAGCGCTTTTTACAGCGAAGCTGTATGTGGCTAGTCGATTCATCCGTCTGTCGCCTGTACGCAGAAACTATCATCATCTGCAATGGCTCGAGCGTCGTCGTCTTCTACAGCTGGCTCCATTGTCGCTCATTATTCCATGGTAGAATTTCACTTCTCTTCGGTCGTCGTAATGGGGAGGCCGTGTTTACGGGGGTATGAGCCATTGCTTAAGGGGGTATGAGCCATTCATTGTCTTACCGTGACGGACAGATTTAATTCGGAATAAGTGAGTGAGTGAATAAACTTTATTCTAAAATAAATTATTAAGCTGGCATCATGCGAGGCTTATCTATGGTCGGGGCCCCTATTACAGGGCATCGCTGGCTTCCGCAAGCCTGGTAGCTCTTCTGACTAGGAGGATCTGGTCCTCTAGGTCTGAGCTGGCCAGCAGTGCCTCCCACTGATCTCTATTTGGATTTGGTATGTGATGTACACTCCCATGTTATGCGGTACAGGGTTGGTGTTGACCCGCACCATGGGCTTATGTCTCTAAAGGCTGAGGGGTGTATCTTGTGTAGTTTATGTAAGCTGACGAAGGTGCCTGTCTGTAGCCTACGCAGATCGGTGGCCTCTTCAGTCTTTAGTTTTCTGTGGGGTGGTGGGTAGAGCATATGATTCCCTCTATAGTAGTTTAATATAGTCGAGTAATCGGGATCTATGGGCGTTCGGTCCTCTACAGCGGATGTGTTGAGGGCCCGGTAGTGAGCGTATCCTCGGGCTGCTCTATCCGCATGTAGATTCCCTGTGATCCCTTCGTGTCCCGGTATCCATGTAATCGTTTGGATAAATTTTCTTTGGCATTCTTCTTTGAGTTTGGTAAGAATTCGGTGTGCATTCATACCAACCCTTCCTCTTTAGAAATTCCTGCATGCTGCTTACGAATCTGTCAGCATTGTCAGCGATTTCATTGATTTCCTTCCCTCTTGGATAGCGAGTGCGATGGCGACTTCCTCCGCTTCCGTGATGGAGCTGGGGAATATCGACCCGCTGGAGGTTATTGTTCCTCTGCAGTCAGTCACCACTGCTACTGCTTTCTTAGCGTCGCCTGTGTACAGCGCGGTGTCGATAAATCGTGCTGCATTCATAAAGCCGAATTTCCTTTCGATGTATTGGGCCTTCGCCTGCCTCCTGCCGGGGTGGAGGTTCGGGTCCATGTTTTTGGGGAGCAGGGTTACCTGGTACCAGCTTCTGATGGTGCGCGGTATTTCTTGTGTTTGTTTGTGGGCTTGGAGTTGGGCGTTGTAACCAAGTCTCTCAAGTACGCTCCTGCCTGTGGGTGTTTGGAGGAGCCGGTTTTTCTGCGAGATGATTTGAGCAGCGGCTAGTTCTTCAAAGGTGTTATGAAATCCTAGGGCCAGAATTTTCTCATTTGGAGTGTTCTTTGGTAGGCGTAGGTTAGTTTTGTACGCCGTTTTTATGATTACATCTGCTTTTTCCTTCTCCGCTTTAGTTCGGTTGTAGTAGGGCACGCTGTATGTTACCCTGCTGACTTAGGCTCCTTACTAGGTGGAGTGTGTCTCCCTCCTTCATGCCCCTTCTTCTGCTTGTGACTCTCGCTATGATTCGGGCGGTTTGTTGGGCTGTTGTTTTGAGGAGGGCGAGGGCATGTTGACATCTGTGATTGAATGGGAGCCACATCCCTAGAATCCATACAGTCGTTTTCTCGGGTATGTTACCTCCATAGATTTTGACTTCTATGCGTAGGTTTGGGTCCGTGGGTACCGCTCGGTTTCCTTTCCCTTTACATATTCTTATGATTTCAGATTTGTCGCGTGAGCACTGGAGTCCTCTTTGGTGGGCATATTGCTCTATTGTTGTGGCGGCTGTTTGGAGCTGTTTATTCTTATCGGCCAAGGAGCCCTTGGTTGTCCATATCATGATGTCAGCCGCGTAAAAAGCATGTCTGATACCCTGGATGTCTTGGAGTTTTCTGGCCAGGCCAGTCCAGGCGATGTTGAAAAGAGTGGGTGGGATTACCACTCCCTTAGGAGTCCCCTTGTTCAGGGGGTGGAAGGTTGCAGTTTCGATCTCTCCCAGCTTTAGCTCTGCTGTCCATTGGCATAGGAAGCTTCGTACGTAATTGTACGTTCGCTCCCCGCAGTTGGTGTTTGATAGTCCTTCCAAGATTCCTTGGTGGCTCACGTTGTCAAAAGCCCCTTTGATATCTATGGCTAGGATAACGTGTTCGCCTGCATTCGGAATGTTAGTGAGTACCTCTTCCTTTAGTTGGAGGAGGATGTCTTGGGTTGAGAGCTTAGCTCGGAAACCGTACATGGTATCCGGCACCTGCCCACTCTCTTCCAGGTACTGTTGTAGTCTGACGTTTACTACTCGCTCAAAGATCTTTCCTAAGCAGGATGTAAGCGAGATTGGTCTCAAGTTTTCTACCGCCAGTTTGTTCCCGGGCTTGGGTATCATGATTACTTTGGCATGCTTCCACTGATCCGGTATGGTTCCCTTGGACCAGTGGTCATTTATGAATTTTGTGAGAGAGACTACGGCTGCGTCGCTCATGTTCCTGATGACGGCATTAGTTATACGATCCACCTCGGTTGCCCTGTTGCGTGTCGAGCTTGCTATAGCCGCTCTGACTACTGCAACCGTGATGGATTCGTCTAGCTCTGGGTTTGGGGTTCCATTGTAATTTTCTTCATATGGGGGTATAGGGGTAAAGTCCCCGTAACATTTGAGGTATAGAACCTTAATGATGTCTTCGTTTGCTCATGGGAGGGTGTGTAGTAGCCTTTCCAGGAACTTTTGGCATTCGCCTTTGGTTTTTTGTGGGTCTATAATTGCCCTGAGTATTCGCCACGTTTTGGCTGTGCCCAGGGTACCATCCAAGGAGTCACATAATTTTTCCCAGTTTGTTGTCACTAGCTGGTTCGCGTACTCCTCGGCTGTACGGGTATCTCTGCAATTCTGAGTTTAAGTTCCCGATTATGTTTGTGTTTCTTCCATCTTTTAGTGAGGCTCCTTCTAGCTTGCCACAGGTGGGGTAAGTGTGGGTCTGCTTCGGGGGTCTGGTTAGTTTTTGCGATTTCATTGGTGAATTTTTGTTTCTGTTTACGGATCTCTTCACACCACTTATCTAAGTCGGTAATTTCATTGGAAGTGAAAGTTTGCGCTTCTCAAAACCCGTGCCAATCTTATTTTTGCCGTTCCAATCTGCCGCCGTATCTTCCCAGTTGGGATGACGGTGCTCATGATAAAGTGATCACTGCCTAGATTGTTGAGTGTATTTGTCCATTCCACCCTGTCACAGTTCTTGACTATGGTAAGATCCAGGGTTGTGTCTCTATTTATATGGTTACCCAACCGTGTAGGTATGGCTGGGTCAGTTATTAGCCTCATGTATAGCTGGTCGATCTGTTACAGGATGTTCCTGCCCTTAATGTCTTGTTTAGGGTATCCCCAGCTAGGATCTTTGGCATTGAAGTCGCCTATAATAGGCTACCCTTAGCGAGGTGGACGGACTCCTTTAGTAGTTTACTGAAATCTGCCTTCCTTTGGCTAGGGGGACTATAGATATTTAGTACGAAGGCACTCTTCTTTCTATTGCCTTTGTATGTGAGTTCCACGATGAGATGGGAGATCTCTACTTCAGCGATGGGGTCATGACAAAATGCAGTGATTGTCCTTTCTACGAGTGTAGCTACTTTCCAATCGTTGTCGTTTGTGGTGTACACTTCGTATCCTTGGAGAGTGGGTTGGGTACCAACCTCTTGAAGGGCTATTACTCCCCGCGGGGTTTGTTGAGCGGCCCCCAGTTGTGTTAATAGTCCCTTTTTTGCGGCAGTACCCCCGGCAGTTCCACTGCCATATTTCAGTTTTCTTTGTTCGCGTTCTTGCGTCTAGCCATGGTTGCTTTCTTTGGGACATAGCGGCGAGCCCCGGTCTAATGTTTGGCTTCTCGGCTCGGTCTCTGATTGTGCTTCCTGTGTTTTGTTTGCGGATCGTCTTCATCAGTTACCCCTTGGACTCAGTATGGGTAAGACCCATGGCTCTCGCTCCGAAGAGGAATAGCGTGCCTTCAAGGAGCGCCGCCGCTCCAAACAGCGCGAGTGGATGTGACTTTAAAACATCATAGTCTACAACCATTAGCTGTGGCGCATTCTCTATTGACATAGCCATTTCCCAAGCGACGTCATCAGTTACCCCTTGGACTCAGTATGGGTAAGACCCATGTCCCTCGGTCCGAAGAGGAAGAGCGCCTTCAAGGAGCGCCGCCGTGCTAAACAGCGCGAATGGATGCGAAAGCGACGAGTCGCCGAACGCACAGCGGCCCAACGTGCGGCGGCCGATGTTGCAAGGTGGTTTGAATCTAGTCGCCTAAACTCGCTTTCACTCGCATATACCGCATACGGCGCACGGCGACGCGAAGAAGTTATGTGTTGCGTCTTCTCATCCATTTAACCACCAAATAAAAAAATTATTATAAACAAAACCAATAGCTTCGCTGGTCTTCCATCTTCACATAGTGGAAGGGCAATGAATTTTGTTTCTTGCACTCTGAGGCTGTTATCAAGATGTGCACACCAGCAAGTGAAATCAATGCCTATACGTATTCTGTGTAGGAGAAAGTTTAACGTCAGATAATACTGCATGGTTATCTCTGCAAAACTTTGTATTGAAGATGCAGTATAAATATGCTAGAAGGCAAGAGGCTTGGCGATTCCGGCAACGCTCCTCTTTCTGCCGTGACTTTTAGTTCAAATAAGTTGATTTGAAACCTTGTGTTAAAATGTCATTCTCGAATAAATATACTCATAACAACGTACATCTCTCACTAGAATTATAATGGAATATCAGCCTCATAGCAATTATGTCAAATGCATTACGTCCAACTGACGCATGGTTATTTTTCCAGCCGTTCCAGTTGAAGAGGACGGACGTGACGATCTGTTAGAAATAATGAACAAGCAAGGATTAGCAGATTGGCCGATAATTATTAATGGGAATGTGTCAGGTGATACTTTTGACAACGTCACTGAGGTTCTTCTGAAAGTTGGAATGGAGTCCATCATTCAGTTTTTCGTCGGGAAAGACAGCCGCAATTCTTCCGCTCATGGGATTAAGGTAAGACAATTCCGACATATTATCAAAGTAAATATGAAACGCAAGGAGCTGCGAATATTATAATGAACGTAGTGGAGCTTTGCTGGCTGCATTAGTCAAAAAGTGCCTCCAGACAATACTCATCCGTCCGAAAATAATACTGCATACTGGACGAGGAATACGCAGAGATGCGCCGCCGTCAGCACGCTTAACACGAACCCTCAGAAGCGTGGCCTGGGCCGGCTTGGACAGACGCCTGCGCCGCAAAGTGTTGGGCGCTGTTGCCGAGTTCATACCTCGGTATGTTTGCAGCGGCTGACGATAGCTGGGGCGCAGCTCAAGTTGACTGGTCGACATGTATTTCGCTTGTGTAGAACCGGCGGGGAAAGTGCGCTCACTTGCCAGGTCTGTTTCGCCACGTTTCGCTCGTGGCTGCGGTCTCAAAAGCGCCCGGAAAACACGTTGCGGTTTGCTTATATCGGCAAAGCGAAATGGCGGGCGACAGCTCGCGCCCCTTTGAAGTTACTCTCAAAGCTGGCGCTTGAAAGAAACGACATATATGAAAAGCAGAGCAAACGCAGGGTATTCCATTGCGTCGTGAACGTTGCAAGGTCGGAGGAAGCTTCTCTATAACGTGCTAATCTGGCCTCTCTTTGCTCCGGTGTTTCATCAGCCAACTTTGCCTTTGCTTGAAATTTCGCAGCCTGCCGTCTAGCAATATCCCCTGGATGATTTGATTCAGCCTACCGCTTGCGACGAAGCGCACGCACAGACGGGTGAGCCGGCGCGCCATCCATGGAGAAACTGAGCGACCAAGCGCCGGCGAAGCGGCCTTTAAGCCCTAGCCTAGTCACCTGGTACCGCAGCAGCGAGTCTCTGAGCGGGCGCAGCCGCGACGCCTCTCCGGATGGATCTCGTGGTGTGACGTCACACCTGCCACAGTTGCACTCTGGCAGCTCAAGGTCATTGCGACGCGATGTATGACCTTGCGAGACATGGCTTAGTTGAGCTTTCGCTGTAAAACGTGGCACTGCGTGTGTGTATGCACGGCCGCTGGATAAAAGGAGGTGCGGCCTGCCGCGTCGGGCGCGCGGCGATAGGAGCGAACGTGACAGCCCTAGTTGCAGTGTCGACTGCTTGGCTGGGCTGACGGCGCCAGCCATCGGGGTGCGACTGTTTTCACAATAAATCCGTGCAGATTAATGATTCATGATAACGAGTTGCCTCTCACCTCGGTGACTTGGCAACATTAAGAAGCAGTCGATGCATCCTTACATTTAGACGGCTTGTTCAGGTCTCTTGATGTCCGCACAGCATACCTCTCGTCGACGGCAGCCAAAGACCTCTCAAAAAAGCTTAAACTCGTCGTCTGACTTCAGGTAGCCATGGGAGTAGCCGTCTCCATGATAATGTAACCCTTGGAGGTACTTTTCCATCACCTTCTGTCGGTCAGGAGGCTCACATATCGTTACATTCCGCGCTTTCACAAGCGAAACAAAACAACGCACGCCGCGAATATAATATGCGCGCCAAGTTCTCGCTCACGTGGAATGACAGATACTTTTCGATCACCTTCTGTCGATCCGGAGGCTCGCATATCGTTGCATTCCGCGCTTTCACAAGCGAAACAAACCAACGCACGCCGCGAATATGATATGCGCGCCAAGTTCTCGCTCACGTGGAATGAGAAGTACTTTTCGATTACCTTCTGTCGGTCAGTAGGCTCGCTCATCGTTGCATTCCGCGCTTTCACAAGCGAAACAAAACAACGCACGTCGCGAATATGATGCGCGCGCCAAGTTCTCGCTTACATGGAATGAGAAGTACTTTTCGATTACCTTCTGTCGGTCAGTAGGCTCGCTCATCGTTGCATTCCGCGCTTTCACAAGCGAAACAAAACAACGCACGTCGCGAATATGATGCGCGCGCCAAGTTCTCGCTCACATGGAATGAGCTGGGAGCCTACATTCATGTGGAAGCCTTCATTCAAACGGCGTTGCATGTAGGCTCCCTAAGCTGATCCGAACTGAGGCGCCGAACACCGACCGCGCCGCCTGAGGAAAAAAAAAAAGAAAATGGTAATACGTCATCGAGGCAAGGCCCCGCCCCTGCACGGATTTGTTGTGAAACAGTCGCACCCTAGCCATCGGCGATGGAACGCGTTGGCTTGCACACACGACGGCGTTCCAATCGTATTCCTGGCGCAATTGCTATGCCGATGCCAGATAACAGCCCCCGACGTGTGGCGCCGTGGCGGATCACACCATTTTCGATGCACGCGTCATGCGCATTCACGTTGCCTGGCAGGCCAGAGTGGGCTGGTGCCCAGATGATTTGTATTCCCCTAGCTCGGTCTCCGTGGAAACCAGCCTGGAGGATTTTTTGCGCCTTTGGCGAGATGCGTCCTTTAGCGTAATTTAATATGGCGGTCTTGGAATCACTTATAATAATTTTATATTTGGGAGAAGATGTTATTGCTAGTGCAATGGCGACCTCTTCGCCTACCTCTGGCGTTGTTGTTAGGATTGTGACTGACGCACTTGCATGTCCTCGATTATTGACTACTGCCACTGCCACTGCTCGAGGTTTCGCAGACCGAGACGACGTCAGCAACACCAACACGGACGCATTCGCAATCCGCCGGTCGGGCAGAGATAGGCTGGTTTCCTTTAGGGAAATAATTGATCATTACAGACTAGCCAGGGCTAGATATCCGGTAGCACATTGTTCATTAAACAAGTGGCAATCAGTGGCTTGGCGGCTAATACAAACCAACACTTTTCCCAACCCCATTGCCTTCAGTCACTATCACCCAGATGTATACACAGACATATGTAAGCATTGCAACAACCGAGCAGATCTTCAACACATAATCTGGGCATGCCCAAAGAAACAATATAACAATAACTGTTCAAAACCACAACAACCCAGTTTAATAATAAGAAATGAGGAGCAATGGGAGGCTGTGTTGCTCAGCTCGGACCCGGATGTTCAAGCTAGAGTAGTCCAAATGGCTGAAGACGCCGCCGCGGCTCAGGGGCTGCCGGCCGCCATCTAAAGGGGGGACGGGGGAGGCTTCTAGTCATTACCCCCTCCTCTAACCACATTTTGGACAAAATAAAGTTATTTCTCTCTCTCTCTCTCGATGCACGCGGCGTGGTGTATGTGTCGTAATTGATCTCTATAGTTCTAGTTCTGATTGATTCTTATTGCAGCATGAAGTAGTGAGAGGCTCAAACTGCGATCCTTGTTAATACCGCAAACTGCTCGATGGCAGCATCAGGACCCGCCGCAGTGGCTCAATCAGCTAAGGCGTTGCGCTGCTGAGCACGAGATCGCGGGATTGAATCCCGGCCGTGGCGGTCGCATTTCGATGGAGGCGAAATGCAAAAACGCCCGTGTGCTTGCGTTGTAGTGCACGTTAAAGAAACCCTGGTGGTCAAAATTAATCCGGAGCCCTCCACTACGTCGTGCCACACAATCAGAACTGGTTTTGGCACGTAGAACCCCAAAAAGAAGAAGAACAGCAGCAGCAGCGAGCAGATTGACGTTCGGGCTGTCTGTGGCTTCAACGTGAACTAAACGTGGAAAGCACATCGCATACGAAGCTACCGGCACTCGGTATACTTTGTCCACATCGCAGATCGCTTTGAAGATGAGGCCCACGCGGACGCGCACTTTTCCACGTCGCAGATCGCTTTCTATATACTGCGACGGCCGCGCCGCAAGCAGCAGCCGCCTCCACCCCCTCCTCACTTCTCACACTGCGTCCCACACGCGCACAGATTATTGGCGTGCAGACGGAAACGGAATAGGTAGGGCACAAAATGCCCGTGACCCGTGAGGAGATGCACCAGCGAGCGGTGAGGAGGACACCACTCAGGGATATCGTGAACGCTGGGGAGCCATTAATACAGGGATGTGCCTGCGCCCTCGCGTTGCCAGACGCCATGCCACACATTCCGGGACAAGCGATGGAGACGGGCCCGGACCGAACGTACTGACATACGAACTTCCCGCAAAAGACCCGTGGTGGCCGCTGAGGAAGCAGCTGAATCCGCGAGCTCGTTTCCGAGGACGCCGTGGTGACCCGGGACGTGGTACAAGTAGACATGGCGCCCGGCAGCGCTCTGCGACGTTAACGCGCGCTTGCAGTAGACAACACGAGCGTCAACGTCACGGATGTTTGAGAGGGCAAGGAGTAAAGAAAGGCAATCCGTGTATATGTGCACCGGCGCGGCTTTCTTTAAATCTCTGTTTGGGTTGCTTCTGTAACCCCTTTTCATTTATTTCCTATTGGTCTTATACCTACCATACCTCTTTGGTGGTGCGGGTTTGCCCCTTTTTGTTTATTTTTTTTTCCAACTCCGGGGCAAAGAAAAAGCCTCCTCACTTCTCGGCTACTCCCCTCCTCCGCGCCTCCCGCGCGACAGAAGACGGCGTGCTCCCGCCCCGCCGTCCCCGATCTCCCCGATCGCGCACATGAGATTGAGCTGCGTTCGTCGGCTGACCCTCGCAAGCTTTCAGTCGCACATATACAGCGTACGGCGCGCGGCGACGATGTTATCGTGTTTGCACTTCGTACGGAACATCACGGCAACGGCGACGATGGCGACGGTAGAAATGCGTTAGGAGTGTCCGTATAATTGCTATGGCAATATAATCCCCTATAGAATCCCAATATCAGTTTGGCGTGTTGAGCGCAATAGCGGGCATAGCCGAATAGTTTGCTCAAAAGGCGCATGCGCAGAACGCTTTTTTTTCAGATTGAACAGTAAAGGATTTCTATGGCTTGCATAAAAAATTACACGGAAACTTCTCTGGGAGTTGTCTAAGTATGCGTAAGCTTTGTACCACCCACTCATCTCCACGCAGCCTGTTGCCATCATCGGTGTTATGAAAACTGATCCGACCCTTATAATCGACAGCGCTGAGGTGACACGAACTGCTGCCGACGGCGGCGCAAGGTGAACTCATGACTCCCGCAAACTACTATAGGTGGCGGCGCCAGCTGGGCTGATGACGTTCAGATCATTATAAGCTGTTATCGCTCTTTAGCGCCTCATCCATCCGCTTGAAACAATGATGAACCGTGATCAGCCACACTCCGGCTTCGGCTGCGTCTGTCGTGACCTCATCGGCCGTATCTTGAAAGTGATCTGCGATGGCGACAGAGAGCGCCGACTGCTGACAGCCTCGTGTAGAGCACTGCACGGGCTCGGGCTTACCCGAAAGCCCGGGCCCGGCCCGGCCCGTGGGCCGGGCCGGGCCGGGTAGAACAGTTTTTTTCACGGGCCCGGGCCGGGCTCGGACATGGCTTGTGCTTTTTGACCCGGGCCCGGGCCGGGCTGGGGTTTTTTGACGCAGGCCCGGGCCGCGCTCGGGCTTTCTGGTGGTGTGCATGTAACGTGCAGCGAGTTATTCTCGGGCGTCTCAACTCTGAAAAACATTATTTTTCGGTTTAGGACCGGGTTCGGTCCGGTTTCGAGTTGGGCTGGGGCCGGGCTCGGGCCTAAGGTAAAGGGGTGGCGGGCCGGACCGGGTGGGTAACGTAGAATATTTCCGGGCCCGGCACGGGCCCCGGTCTCGCCATAAAAGTTTTGATCGGGCTCGGGCCGGGCCCGGGCTGAAAAAATCGGCCCGTGCAGTGCTCTAGCCTCGTGTGCTCTGGGTTCTCGACGCTGAGTTGGCGTTGAAGAGGGGCGCGTGGGCCTCAATGTTGAAAACTTGAAATCGATGTGCGATGGGGGCTCAGTCAGCTCACTGAGACGAGGGCTGACAGCTTCGTGTGCTCTGTGTTCTCCCCGCGTAGTTCGCGTTCAGAGGCAGCCCGCTGGTGAATCCCTTCGCTGCTGCTGGTGCTATCTTGAAAGCGATCGCCTTACGGGATGGAATGTTGTACGGACCGTTTTCCCGTTGGGTAAGCATAAAAATGCTTACCCAACGCACTACATGGCGGCGGTTGCGGTCACCGCTTCCAACTGAAATTGGCATTGTAGAATTCACCTAATTCGTAGCAAATGAGTGTGTAAGACAGCTTTCGCTTACCTTTAGGCCGCTTCGACGGCAGAGTATTTGGATAAATTTAGGATATTTTCTACATCGCATCTGATTTCGAACTCTTCGAGGCCTAACAATTGATATATGGTGATGGTGATGATTTATTGGCATCCCCTTTGAAACAGGGCGGGGATAAATAGTCACAAATGCTTATTACTCTAACATGAGGCCTACACCTTCTTCATCTCTTTTCGCTTCCTTAAAACCTATATATCTATCTTGTACAGTTATTTATTCTTGTAACAGATCCTGTCCTATTAATATATTTTCCGCTTCTTTTCCGCCATTACTCTAAGCTTATATTGCTATTTGGACTGCTGACCAGTTTCTGTTTGAATTCGCTTTGAATGCCAGCGCTTTTTGAAGGTGGACGTTACCTACGGGTCTCACTGGGTGAATCCCTTCGCATTCCATTAGGATGTGCTCAGTTGTCTCCGGACTTTCGCTCCAGCAGACACATACCTCAACTTGCTGGGAATATTTGCTACGGTGTGTCCTTGTCCTTAGGCAACAAGCTCGGGCCTCAAATAACAAGGCACAGCCCTTTTTGTTATCGTGCAGATTTTCCTTTCTAACTAAAGGAAATGATGATGATGTTTATTGGCATTCCATTTGAAACGGGGAAGCGACAAATAGCCACCTAGCATGCTTGAGTTACTCAGGTATGCTATACATGCTATTCACTGTAGCAGTTTTGTATACATCTCCTTAACGTTTTTTTCTTCCTCTAAACTTCTATACGTACCGCTACCTATGCCTGTGACGGATACGGTCGTATCAATGTCTTCCCTGTTTTTTTTTTCCCAACTCTCTAAACGTCTCTTACTTATCTAGACTGCTGACTGGTTGATGCTTCTGTTCACTTTAAATGCACACGCTTCTGGAAAGTGTACGTTACCTATGGGTTTCACTGCGTGAATCCGTTCGAATTCCATTAGGAAGTACTGAGTGGTCTCCGGGTTTTCGCTGCAGCATACTCATGCCTTATCTTGTTGGAATAGCAAAGTACTGCCATTTGTGTTATCCGTAAAGTTTCTTCCTTCTAATTTCTTTTTTCCTGTTCATGTTTATCTCCGTGGTCTTTTTTTTCAGTCTTTGCACCCAATTCAGTGCCTTTGTTTGTCTCACTTTGTTTTTGGTAAATCGCGGTTGTCTATTTATACTTTCAATTACCGTGTACTTGGCTGCCAACTTTCTTGTCCTCTTCCTCCTTCTGTGTCCACGCTTTTCAGGTACAGATACTTGTGCACTTTAGCCACCAATTTACACTGATCTATGTTCCTGAGTCTTTCTTGAAAACTAATTTTGCTCTGCGCTCCTCTGATTTCAAGACAGGTTCAACACTGGGAAGAATATAGAAAGAAATTTCTGGGATGTCTGAAATTTCTGATTTTGCCGCCGCTCGGCCTGCATGGAACGCTTAAATACAAAGCACTCCCCACTGTCGTAGCTCTGCTTCTCGAACTTTTCGCATGCACAGGCAAAGCTTACTTATGTGCACCAGATAAAATTTCTTATGTGCACCTTGTATGCGAAACATAAAACGTAATTTAATAGCGTTCCCGGTGCGTAAACAACGCTATCACGCTATGCGGTAACTTGCTTACAGTTAAGATGGTTTGTAGAACGGTTGCAACATTTTCCTTAACCACGCTATTAGGCTCACGTTAAGTGGATGCGTAACGTAGTACGAGGAAAAGCAAACATCTAAAGTTAAAATTTAGGATTTTACGTACCAAAACCACAATCTGATTATGAGGCACGCCGCATTGGGGAGCTCCGTAATCATTCTCACCAACATGCACTTAAACCTAAGCACACAAGCGTACATGACGGCCCCATCAAAATGTGACCTTTTTATTCCGGAATCGAATTCACGACCTCGGGCTTGGCATTGCAACGCCATACGCCACTGGGCTACAGGGCCACCATGATGGCTCGAGGAACACGAGTGTGTTAAAAAAAGCCGGCAGATCCCACACCCTGTGGGAATCGATGTTATGCGAAGCAGTGTGCCTACCAAGTTAACGAAACGACCATGAGAGCACCAAGACGTAGGCGGCTCTTTCATGACCTACATGACATTCATGTCATGAGTCCTTAGGAGTCCCTTTAGCTACACTTAAGAAACCTTAGGGCAAAAGCGTTAGTCATACTCGTGACTATGGCTTCTACCACCATCCTTTAGTGTTTCCTTCTCTTAGTACCCCTACAGTCACTTTTATCAGCTCTGCGCCGCAGCCCACATGAACAATTGGTAGCAGAGATACGATTACGCTACCATCAAGCGGTGGTCAGAGGCCACGACATTGTATTTCAGTGGCTACCAGGGCACTGCAACATCACTGGCAATGAATGTGCCGACAAAGCTGCCCGTGAAGCACATGCCCAATATGAAAGAATACCAATACCTTTGCCAAGAACGGATGCAGCGCGGCACCTCAGCAGTCTTGCCCATTCTATAACTCTAAGAAAATGGAATACACCAGAGTTTACTAACCGGCGCTTATATGCCATGGACCCACAGATGGAATTGCAACTTTTACCCGGTTTTAAACGACATGATGAAACCTTACTGTGCCGCCTGCGATTAGGAGTTTCTTTTACAAACTCCTATTCATTCCTAATTGGAATGGCGGACAGTGCCAACTGCAGCACATGTGGTATTGAGGAAACCACCAGACATATGTGACTGTCCTAGATACGAAGAAGAGAGGATTGCCCTTCGGACTGCTTTGGGGCACTTAGACGACAGGCCTTTTACGGAGGAGAAGATCTTGGGCCCGTGGCCTCGTGCGTCTTCTATGTACAGGGCTACAAAGGCGCTGCTGCGTTTTTTGAAGTGCACAAGCCTGTATGACCGCCTGTGATGAAAATCAGCTATGAACGCTTGACTGTACATGTGCAAGGTGTGAACTGTGAACTTCTCTCTTCCTTCTCCTCTTTCAATCCCTTCTCCCCCTTCGCCAGTGCAGGGTAGCCTACCGGGCTCAGCCTGGTTAACCTCCCTGCCTTTCCCCTATGACTTCTCTCTCTCTCTCTCTCTCTTAGTACCCACGTCCGAACCCATTTCAGTGTTTTTGAGTGCTAATGTTTTTTCGCTGAGTCACTGTCATTTTTGCTGAGTCATGCTCATGACTATGACTTCTACCACCATCCTTTAGTGTTTCCTTCACTTAGTTCCGATGTCCGAACCGTTTTTGAGTGTCAATATTTTTTCGCTAAGTCATTGTCATTTTTGCTCCGTCACGGTGATGACTATCACTTTGACCAACAACCGTAGCCTTTTCCATCACCTAGTAGCCCATCCGAACCCATTCCAGTGGTTTTTGAGTGTTAATATTTTTTCGCTTAGTCATTGTCATTTTTGCTGAGTCATGCTCATGACCATGAGTTTTACCATCAACCTTTAGTGTTTCCTTTACTTAGGGCCCACGTCCGAACCAATTCCAGTGGTTTTTGAGTGTTAATCTTTTTTCGCTGAGTCGCTGTCATTTTACTTAGTCATGCTAATGACTATGACTTCTCCATCATCCTTTAGTGTTTACTCCACTTAGTGCCCACATCCCAATCCATTGGAGTTGTTTTTTTAGTTTTATTCTTTTTTCGCGGAGGCATTCCCATTTTTGCTAAGTCATGCTCATGACTATGATTTCTGCCATCATCATTGAGTGTTTCCTTCACTTAGTGCCCACGTCCGAACCAATTCCAGTGGTATTTGAGCAATAATCCTTTTTTTGCTGATTCATTCTCATTTTTCCTGAGTTATGGTCATGATTATGACTTCTACCACAATCCTTTATTGTTTCCTTCACTTAGTGCCCTCGTCCAAAGCCATTTCAGAGGTTTTTGAGTATTAATATTTTTTCGGAGAGTCGTCTTTCTCGCAGTCATGCCCATGATTACGACTTCTACTATCATCCTTTGGTGTTTCCTTCACTTAGTGTCCATGTCCGAACCAATTTCAGCGGCTTTTGAGTGTTAATCGTTTTTCGCTGAGTCATTGTCATTTTTGCTCACTCATGCTCATGACTATGACTTCTACCAGCAACTGTAGCGTTTCGTTCACTTGGTACCCACGTCCGAACCCATTTCAGTGGTTTTTGAGTGTATATCTTTTTTGCTGGGTCACTGTCACGACCGACCTGACACGCAAGTCATGACATTTATGTCATGACCTATCACTTATGTTCGTCATACACTCCTCTCATAATATACTAATTTTGGTACATATCAAGTTAACCATACAACCATGAGAGCATAGAGTCGTAGCATAGATTGATAGATAGATAGATAGATAGATAAATAGATAGAGAGATAGATAGATAGATAGATAGATAGATAGATAGATAGATACTCTGAAAGTAGGAAATGTTCGCCAAGAAATGCTTCGCATTTAAAACTAATAAATGGTGGGGTGTAATTGTGATAAGGGGGCAGGCAGAGGGGAGAGGAGGGATAGTGCTATCGAATTTTCCAATAAGTAAGGCAGGAAGAACCCGAAAACAACAACAAAAAAAAAATGCTCAACCTGGCACTCGGCCGCGCAACGCTTGGAACAGCGAAGCTGGGCGATCGTAGCCCAGCACTTTCCGGAAGTGCGCGCGAACTTTCATCTTATCACTGATGAGGATGATAATTTCTTTTCGCGCATCTCGGACTTACGGCCGTCACTGCGCGTTGCATAGCGCAGCTTGCAACACCGACACCGCGTTCCAGTGCCACGGCCGCTCCATGAAACGCACGAGGTGCGGCCTGCCACGTGACGCGGTGAAGTATGGGCGGAGCTGTGAAGCGAAAGTTTACATTTGCCGCCGCTTTATAGGCGTGGCGCTACTGCTGCGGGACTGCTCTCTTTCCGGGAAGGCGCCGCGGGAGAGATTTCGCGTCTTGCTTGCACGCATTTTGTCCGCACACATGGTAGTATAAATGTGTCGTGGTCCTTGTCGTGTTGCATGTGACACTATCCCGCGCAGCTCTTCCGTGCCACTGTGTGTTACTAACGCAAGAAAAGAACCAATAATCCGGTACCCTGAGTTTCCGAGCGACGTAGAACGCCGTAAACCATGGCTGAAAAACATTTCGTGACAGGGACAAGTGGCAAAGGAAACATTTGGGAGCCGAGGGAGACGTTTTTAATTGGTGTGTTAGCTTCACTTGACCCACGGCCACACCGAGGAACAGTGTAAGGTGTTTCTAAGCAAATTGTTACAGCGGCTACTGGCAAACTGGACCGGGGACCTGTATGCAACTGTGGAGTGGTTAAAGCTTGCCTACAAGCCTCCGTCACAGAAGGTAGTAGGATTTTAAAGCTGTTGAACGAGGCACTTTTGCGTGGCTTCACATCGTGTAAATAAAGAAAATCACAATTGCCACAGCCTCCCTCGACTTTTTTTTCTGTTTCACCATTACAATTGCTCTATTCACGCTGAACAACTTTTTTCCACTGCATCGTCGTTACAGTAATATGCTACACATAGGCAATGCGGCTTAATGTACAATCCGTATGTTATAAACTGCCACCTACCACATTTATCTAGAAAGGTACGTGAAACTAACGAAATCTAGCAGAAAATAGTTATAGAAACCTATGTCATTATGCATGCATTTGTAAGAAGTGTCATCTTACAGGGTTCTTTTTTCATTTTTTTCTTACCATTGCAAGTGTTCTATTCACGTTGAACAACTTTTTTTCACTACATCGTCTTTACATAAATATGCCACACGCCGGCAATGTGGCTGAATGTACGATCCGTTATAAACTGCTACATACTCCATTTTTCTAGAAAGGTGAAACTAAAGAAATCTAACATAAATAGTTATACAAACCCATGTCATTATGCACGCATTTGTAAGAAGTTTCATATAACGTTTTTTTTAACCAGCAAACAAGACGTCAAGCGAGGCAAGTAAATAAGCACACTCCACAAAAGCGCCTATTGTATCAGCAGTACTGCCTCACGATAAAGAACTCACCAGTTCTTTTGAACGATGGTCATAAGGCTCCAAACCAGCGGCAAAGGTGCGCCCTTCTGGCCTATGTGAGCCTATTAGCGGCCCAATAACGAATGC
>NC_051164.1:40899073-40944340 GCF_013339745.2 Dermacentor silvarum | reverse complement strand
ATATTGTCACGTAGTAGTGACGATGAAGCAAACAGTCGTAAAACTGTGAATGACGAAACTGATTCTTTATTGGGCGAACCTGTGCCCACAAAAGCAAGTTACACTTGAAGCACAACGATAGCGGCGAACACAGTCGGCGATCGTCGAAATCTGATCAGCGGCGAAACGCGTCGGCTTTTATACCTGAGTCATCGAAGGTTCCAGATTAATCCCTGATGCCCGCGTGTCTTCCAGAAAGTTCTAGACAATTCGCGTCGCTCATACAATCAGATTACATGGGCGTCGGTGACCACAGACGACGGATAGATGCATCGATAACGTCCGAGAAGCTTCCAATGCAGGCGCGTCCTGCGCGGAGCGATAACGTTTAACATTTGTCAGCCGGTGTTGAAAGCGGCCACCGGTGAAAGATAAACATGTGTACGTGTCAATACCCTCCCCTTAAAAAGCATCGTCCCGATGCTACAAACAAACACGAAAGCGAAAACAAAACCATGCGTAATAAACAAAATAACAAAAAAAAAACAATAACAAAGTAACAAAGTACCTAAGTTTGTCAGCGGACGTAGAAAGGCTTAAGACGCACCACGTGGATGACTTCAGGTCGTGCCCGGCGCCGCTGTGATTGCGAAATGCCGTCTGGCACGACCTCATAATCCAGTGCGCCAATACGTCGGGTGATCTTATATGGTCCGAAATAGCGACGTAACAGCTTCTCGCTAAGTCCTCGTCGGCGTATCGGAGTCCAGACCCAAACACGGTCACCGGGCTGGTACTCGACGTAGCGTCGTCGAAGGTTGTAGTGTCGGCTGTCGGTCCTCTGCTGGTTCTTGATGCGCAGTCGGGCGAGCTGTCGACCTTCTTCGGTACGCTGCAAATAGGTGGCAACGTCGAGATTTTCTTCGTCGGTGACGTCCGGTAGCATGGCGTCAAGCGTCGTTGCCGGGTTCCTTCCGTAGACCAGGTTGAACGGCGCCATGTGCGTCGTTTCTTGCACGGCCGTGTTGTATGCGAAGGTCACGTACGGAAGGATGGCATCCCACGTCTTGTGTTCGACGTCGACGTACATTGCCAGCATGTCGGCGATGGTCTTATTTAGGCGCTCGGTGAGGCCATTCGTCTGCGGGTGGTAGGCGGTGGTCCGGCGATGGCTTGTGTGGCTGTATCGCAGGATGGCTTGAGTTAGTTCTGCCGTAAAGGCAGTACCTCTGTCGGTGATGAGGACTTCTGGGGCACCGTGACGCAGGAGGATGTTCTCAACGAAGAATCGGGCTACCTCGGCAGCACTGCCTTTGGGCAAGGCTTTTGTTTCGGCGTAGCGGGTGAGGTAGTCCGTAGCTACGACGATCCATTTATTCCCGGACGTCGACGTCGGAAAAGGCCCCAGTAAGTCCATCCCAATCTGCTGGAACGGTCGGCGAGGTGGCTCGATCGGCTGTAGAAGTCCGGCTGGCCTTGTCGGCGGTGTTTTGCGTCGCTGACAGTCTCGGCATGTCCTTACGTAATGGGCGACGTCGGCAGAGAGGTGAGGCCAGTAGTATTTTTCTTGTATCCTCGCGAGCGTGCGGGAAAAACCGAGGTGTCCAGCCGTTGGGTCGTCATGGAGAGCTTGCAGAACCTCTGGACGCAATGCTGAGGGTACCACGAGGAGGTAGTTGGCTCGGAGAGGCGAGAAGTTCTTCTTTAGGAGAATGTCGTTTTGCAAGAAAAACGACGCCAATCCTCGCCTGAACACCTTCGGCACAGTGACGGTCTTGCCTTCCAGGTAGTCTACAAGGTTCCTTAGTTCCGGGTCGGCTCGCTGATGGGTCCCAAGAAAGTGTCGTCATCCTGGTCATCCTGTGGTGGCGGTTCGACGGGGGCGCGAGACAAGCAGTCGGCGTCAGAGTGCTTTCGCCCGGACTTGTAAACGACGGTGATGTCGAATGCTTGAAGTCTCAGACTCCATCGTGCGAGGCGACCTGAAGGATCCTTCAAGTTAGCTAGCCAACACAAGGCGTTGTGGTCGCTCACAACTTTGAAGGGCCTGCCATAGAGGTAGGGGCGAAACTTTGATGTAGCCCAGATGATGGCGAGGCACTCCTTTTCTGTTGTGGAATAATTTGATTCCGCCTTCGATAGCGACCCGCTAGCGTAACTTACAAGCCTTTCTAGTCCGTCAGTCCTCTGCACAAGCACGGCGCCGAGTCCTACGCTGCTTGCGTCGGTGTGGACTTCGGTATCGGCGTTTTCGTCGAAATGCGCAAGGATGGGCGGCGATTGTAGGCGTCGCTTCAGTTCTTCAAATGCTTCGATTTGCGGCGTCTCCCACTTGAACTCGACGTCGGCCTTCGTGAGGTACGTCAGTGGCTCGGCGATCCGTGAAAAGCTTTGACGAAGCGCCTGTAATAGGCGCACAGGCCAAGAAATCTACGCACTGCCTTCTTGTCGGCGGGCGGAGGAAAGTCAGTGATGGCCGCCGTTTTCTGTGGGTCAGGGCACACTCCAGACTTGTTGATGACATGGCCCAAAAACAAGAGCTCCTCGTATGCGAAGCGGCACTTTTCTGGCTTCAACGTGAGTCCGGAGGTCTTGATAGCTTGAAGAACTGTTTCAAGGCGCCGCAGGTGTTCTTCGAAGCTTGAGGCAAACACAACGACGTCGTCCAAATACACGAGGCAAGTCTGCCACTTCAAGCCTGCCAGTACTGTATCCATGACGCGTTGGAAAGTCGCAGGTGCCGAGCAAAGACCAAACGGCATGACCTTGAACTCGAACAGTCCGTCTGGTGTTATAAAGGCAGTCTTCTCCCGGTCCCTCTCGTCGACTTCGATTTGCCAGTAGCCGGTTTTGAGGTCCATCGACGAAAAATACTTTGCGTTGTAGAGTCGATCCAAGGCGTCGTCAATCCGTGGGAGGGGGTATACGTCCTTCTTCGTGATCTTGTTGAGGCGACGATAATCGACGCAGAAACGTAGGGTTCCATCCTTCTTCTTCACTAACACCACGGGGGACGCCCACGGACTCTTGGACGGCTGGATGATGTCGTCGCGTAGCATTTCGTCGACTTGTTGCCTTATGGCCTCGCGTTCGCGCGCCGAAACTCGGTACGGGCTCTGACGGAGTGGGCGGACATTTTCGTCGGTCATGATGCGGTGCTTAGCGACAGGGGTTTGTCGAACTTTTGACGCCGACGAGAAGCAGTCCTTGTATTACAGGAGCAGAGCTTTTAGTTGTTCTTTCTTATGCCTGGGAAGGTTCTGATTGACGTCGAAAGTTGGTTCAGGTACTATAGTCGTCGTTGCAGGTGCACTGGAATCCGTGAAGGCGAAAGCACTGCTGGCTTGTACTATTTCGTCGATGTAGGCGACCGTGGTGCCTTTGTTAATGTGCTTGTATTCGGGGCTGAAGTTCGTGAGCATCACCCTTGCTTTCCCTGCACGTAGCTCAGCTATGCCTCTAGCGACGCAAATTTCACGGTCGAGCAGTAAGTGATGATCGCCCTCGATGACGCCCTCCATGTCTGCAGGCACTTCGGTACCGACGGAAATCATTACGCTGGAGCGAGGCGGAACGGTGACTTGTTCTTCTAGCACATTCAAGGCATGGTAACTGATGTCTGTATCCGGTGGTATCGCGTTGTGCGTTGAAAGCGTTACCGACTTGGACCTTAAGTCGATGACTGCACCGTGTTGGTTTAGAAAGTCCATGCCTAGGATGACATCCCTGGAGCAGTGCTGCAGGATTACGAAGCTCGCTGGGTAAGTGCGGTTGTTCACAGTGACTCGTGCTGTGCAGATTCCAGCCGGCGTTATTAGGTGCCCTCCCGCTGTACGGATATCGGGTCCTTGCCAGGCAGTCTTCACCTTCTTCAACTTGGCGGCGAACGGGCCACTGAAGACGGAATAGTCGGCTCCAGTGTCGACGAGAGCAGTGACGTTATGACCATCGATTAGCACGTCTAAGTCGGTAGACCGTCGTCTGGCGTTGCGGTTAAGTCGTGGCGTCGGATCACGGCTGCGTCGGCTTGCTCCGCTGCTGCTACGTCGCGTCGGTAGGTCTTCTTTCAGCGGCGAAGTGTTGTCGTTAGGGCTCTTGCCAGGTGGTGTGCTGATACCTTGTCGTGGTGATTCGCGAATCTTCTTCGTCGGCGGCGGAGGATATTCGGTATTGCGTCGTGCAGCAACCGCACCTCCATCGGTTGCTGCCTTTAGTTTCCCGGGTAAGGACTGGGAGATCGGTCCCGAGTGGGACCGGTGTACTGACGGCGATGGGGCGAGATGTAGCGGCCTGGTGACGGCGAGCGTGAGGGTCGTCGTGGTTGCCACTGAGCTCCGGCGAGGTAGCCGGCGATGTCACGTGGTCGCTCACCAAGCTGTGGACGTGGCGCGTTGACGGCGAACCCTCGTAGGCCCATCTCGCGGTATGGGCATCGGCGGTAGACATGGCCGGCTTCCCCGCAGTGATAGCAGAGTGGGCGGTGGTCGGGGGCGCGCCAAATGTCCGTTTTTCTCGGGTAGCTGCGCTGGGCGACGGGCGGGCGTGCTGGCTGCGGCGGCGGCGCTGGGCGACGGAATTGCGGCGTTACGGGGCCCTGGCGCGAGCGCGGAGGGGGGCCTTGACGACGGGCGACGGCGGCGTATGTCATCGCTTCCGGCTGTGGTTGCGGCGATTCGGGAAGTCCTAGCGATTGCTGGATTTCCTCCCGCACGATATCGGCGATGGAAGCAACTTGAGGCTGCGACGACGGTAGCAACTTCCGCAGCTCTTCGCGTACTATCGCCCTGATGGTGTCTCGTAGGTCGTCAGAAATCCTTGGACTTCGGCGTAGTGTGGCGTCGAACGGCGATTGTATTGCCGGTTGCGTATGTCCAGCGCTTTCTCGATCGTCGTAGCCTCCGAGAGAAAGTCTTGGACTGTTGTTGGTGGATTCCGTACCAGTCCGGCGAATAGCTCCTGCTTAACTCCCCGCATGAGCAAGCGAACTTTCTTGTCTTCGGGCATAGCTGGATCGGCGTGCCGGAACAATCGAGTCATTTCTTCAGTGTACATACCGATGCTCTCATTCGGGAGCTGTACACGGTTTTCCAGCAAGGCTGCAGCTCTTTCTTTACGGACGACGCTCGTGAAGGTGTCCAGGAAGGCGGCTCGGAAGAGGTCCCAGGTTGTTAGTGAACGTTCCCTATTCTCGAACCAGGTTCTGGCGCCGTCTTCAAGAGAGAAGTAAACATGGCGCAGCTTTTCGTCGCAGTCCCACTTGTTGAACGTAGCGACCCGGTCGTATGCCTCCAGCCAGCTTTCGGCGTCTTCACATGGCGAACCGCGGAAAGTCGGCGGCTCCCTGGATTGTTGCATCACGACCGCAGATGTTGGCGCAGCGACTGTCATGGTAGCTGCTGCCGAGGTCATGACTTTTGTCCTCTTGGTCTTCTCAGGTAGGGGTTCGTACTCCGGTGGCAGGTTCAGTAGCCTGCGACTAGCTCGCTGGTCGGGGTAGGCGTCGACGTCTTCTAGACGGTGTGGGCTTGGCTCACGGCTGGACGGGGGGGGTCCGGTACAAGGACATAAAAGCACCTCCACCAGATGTCACGTAGTAGTGACGATGAAGCAAACAGTCGTAAAACTGTGAATGACGAAACTGATTCTTTATTGGGCGAACCTGTGCCCACAAAAGCAAGTTACACTTGAAGCACAACGATAGCGGCGAACACAGTCGGCGATCGTCGAAATCTGATCAGCGGCGAAACGCGTCGGCTTTTATACCTGAGTCATCGAAGGTTCCAGATTAATCCCTGATGCCCGCGTGTCTTCCAGAAAGTTCTAGACAATTCGCGTCGCTCATACAATCAGATTACATGGGCGTCGGTGACCACAGACGACGGATAGAAGCATTGATAACGTCCGAGAAGCTTCCAATGCAGGCGCGTCCTGCGCGGAGCGATAACGTTTAACATTTGTCAGCCGGTGTTGAAAGCGGCCACCGGTGAAAGATAAACATGTGTACGTGTCAATATCACAGATGGTATCGCACTCAGTCCGGTAGCCTTCAGAAATCGCAGCAGCGCTTATGCGGCCTCAGGCAAGACCAGAACAACGTACAGGACAATGAAGCCGGTTTACGGCCGATGCATATAAGAATTAATAGGTTAATTAATAGGAATTAATAATAGGTTAATAGGATGTATGCCTAGGTTGTCGTATCGAATTAACGTATAAATGTTTGCCGCCAAATGCCGTTACTTCAAAAATTAATTGCGTAAGAAAGCTTTTCTTTCTTTAATATTGCTACAAGCGTGCGGTATTTGATTGTTTGAACGAGGTGCGCGGGCGCCATCACTGGAGAAAATAACAGGAAGAACGAGCTGGGCTCGCGCCGTGAATCTAACCGGTGAGCGCTGCAACCGCTGTTATAAATACAACCTGTAAATAATTCCTCGTCTTACTGACTCGTCCTTCGCGTAACATTGTGGTGGAGGTGGAACGTTCCCCGTCCTCGCCACGGAGCTCCAAAGCGGCCGCACCGTCGTCTTATCAGCCATGGCTTCCGATGGAACCACCCCGTCGCCACCTACACCTGCGGCGCCAACCACAACGTACGTTACGGTTCCTAGTCTCCGTGATCCTGGGACATTCTCCGCCAAAAATGGCGTTGACGTCGACGACTGGCTCAGCATGTATGAGCGTGTTAGCCGAAGCCACCACTGGGACCCTACCATCATGCTTGCCAATCTGATCTTTTCTGGACGGGACACCGCTTGTCTGGTTTCGCAACCGCGTGTCTGGTTTCGCCTAACAATATTACAAATCAGGGGCTCTATGTATACAGTTTTCTAGCATTGAAGCGGGGCTACTCGCAAGAGCTGAACACGCAGGTGTGCCATGTGCACTAAAATCTCCTCTGGTCGAGCGGTGAGCTTCCAGCGCATGCGTTGGTGGCAACCTAAATGATATGTGCTCCACATCAAAAATTATTTCGTGTTTCTATTCATACTCTCTGTACGGAAATAGTATTCCACTTCATTGCCGGGTACTTGTCTTAGAATATTGACACGTATACTTGTTTATCTTTACCGGTGGCCGCTTTCCACCGGCTAACAAGTGTTAAACGTTATCGCTCGGCGCAGGACGCGCCTGCATTGGAAGCTTCTCGAACGTTATCCATGCTTCTATCCTTCGTCTGTGGTCACCGATGCTCATGTAATCTGATTGTATGAGCGACGCGAATTGTCTAGAAATTTCTGGAAGACACCCGGGCATCATGGATTAATCTGGAACCTTCGATGACTCAGGTATAAAAGCCGACGCGTTTCGCCGCTGATGAGATTTTTCGATGACCGCCGACTGTGTTCGCCGCTTTCGTTGTGCTTCGAGTGTAGCTTGCTTTTGTGGGCACAGGTTCGCCCAATAAAGAATCAGTCTCGTCATACAGTTTTTTACGACAGTTTACTTCAGCGTCACTACTACGTGACATCTGAGAAAGTTCTAGACAATTCGCGTCGCTCATACAATCAGATTACACGAGCGTCGGTGAGCACAGACGAAGGATAGAAGCATCGATAACGTTCGAGAAGCTTCCGATGCAGGCGCGTCCTGCGCGGAGCGATAACGTTTAACACTTGTTAGCCGGTGGAAAGCGGCCACCGGTGAAAGATAAACATGTATACGTGTCAATATTTATGTGCTACAAACACGCAGCACGAACGAAGTACGCCATATAAACACACTTTGGAATACCAAAGGCACGCCGCAAGGCATTTCCCGACTAACGTTCCTCGCTAGAAAGAGTAGAAAACAATGTGTGCAAACCGTATTTTACATTCTGCATATGACTTACTTTTCATTAAATTCTCAAAGCACGGGTCAACATCTAAAGCGAATGAGCACAGGTATATTCTGTGCCTAAATACATGAACGAATAATTTCAAGAAATAGATGTTTGAGTATGTCTTCTTCCCCACCTAAATTGTTGACTTGACAGAACTGGAAGATTAAGACTGTATTTTATAGGTTTCAAATAAATGAGTAGCGAATTGAATTATTTAAAAGCGCACGTACCGAAGAAATAAGGATACGAGTTATTGAGCTCTGAAGTTCACGAGAATGCAGTCCTAAAGATGTACCCATTTGTGTTCCAGGTAGAAAAAATTTCGGTCAGACTCAAAGAGGTTTTCAACGATTCCCTTCAAGGTGCTACGTGGATGGACACAGAAAATAAAATGAAGGCTCTACAAAAGGTACCAGCATATTTTTCGCACAGGTTACGAGCGTTACAATAGTTTGCTGTCTGGTCTCTCGTTTTAGTGTGTTCAGTAAATATAAACGAGATGTGCAAGATTGTAAGCTAATTAAAATAGGCACAGTCAATTGCCAATATCGCTGTAATTTAATGTTAAAAGTGCTAGGAATAAATGATTGTCACGGGCTATAGCTCGAAAATGCACGCTATTCAGATTTGACATAGAGAAAATCATTGAACTTAAAACAAGAGTTATGAAAATTAAAGGTTGTGGTTAATTACCATGGTCAAAGAGCTGCTAAAATTCACTAAGACGTTAGGCCCAAGTGAAGCGCAGGTGGTCAGCGTGTTCAGCGCAGCAGTCGCTATCGACGTTCCTCTCCCAAACACAGCTGCTCCCTGTGGTTTATATCAGCAATCGCAGTTGTTGTGCAATCGTCATATCATACGGCCGTCTTCGCCATCCTATTTATCGTGGTAGTTGCCGTGCCGGAGTAATTGCTACACAGCCACTTTCGTCGCAGACGTGCTCGGTCATACCGCAGTCATCGCCGTCAGCGCCGTGCTGTTTTTGTTTTAATCGTGTAATTCTTCTTGAGATGTGACTGTTGCACAAACAGACAAAAAATAATGGTGCTGAAGATGTCAAGGCCCGTGTGCGTGTATTTTTTTTTCACGGGTTTATTGCACGAAATAGGACAGTCCGAAAAGAAACAACACACAATTTATACCTAGCTGCGGATGATATTATAACAAAGAAATGCTGAATAGCTCCCAGTTGCGCAGTTGCTTTGTTATTGGTTGATCAGTGCCCAGTAATTTGCTTCGGGAAGAATATTACACTCAACAGTTACTCACAAACACAGCTGTTTCTAAACCTGAAATCTTCCTCGCTCTTCACCTATTGGACAGAACTATTGTACATAGTGTTCATTTACTACGTACGCACCCATACAAAGTATCATTAGGTGAGCACCAAACTGCCAAACATTCAGAGTCGCTGCATCTTTTCTGGACGTGCAGCTAACATTATTAGCCACTGTGCTTCTAAGCGCTAAGAAAAATCAGAACTTAACGCCCCTCTCTAAGTAAGCGATATAGCATATTTAGAATGTGATGATTGTGACGTCTCGACAGCTGCGTGGAAGTGAGTGACCTTGCGCACTCTCATTTATAAATAGGATGCTTATATATTTCGTAACTCTTACAAACTTGCAATTCCGTGTGCCCGGTGACGCACTTTCCTACGTTCAGCGCACCTCGAGCTTTCCGTTTGATAACTCCAAAGTAGGTGAAGTCCCTATAATGCGATAAAAAATGCGTGACCGATGGTGGAATCGAAACTCTGGCTGAAATCGAACAGCAGCCCAATGTTCTAACCATTAGCCAATGATTGTATGTACACTTCTCTCCTGCTAAATTCGCTCTTTGAAACGTCTAGCACGTTCGTCAAGCGCCAGTTTCTCAGACTCTTCCCACGTATATGTCAGCTGGTATACGCGCAAGGTAAATGGTAGTTTCGTCACGAGCGCCAGTTTATCCCCCGGCGACTGATAGGCCAAGCCTCTGAGAAAACAAATATCAAGCTTTCTATAATGGCAAGTGTCTTGTCGCTGAGCGAGGGGGTGACGCCATCCAGGTTGTCGTTTGGTATGCGCCCGACGAGCGCGTGATTTTCTCGGTAGACGCATGAGGAAACAGGCACGAGTTGTGTTTCGTGTTGCGATCTGCTCATTACAACAGCTGCCATTTTCAGGCTCTTTCTTCTTGTAGTGACAATTTCTTCTGTTGCGTGTGATTTTTCGCGTAATATGTATTTAAGTGCTAGCTGTGCAATATTCCGCTCAATATAAAAAAGCCAGCAGGCCATAATGGGTTGCTATTGCTGGGGCACAATTAAAAAAAACAATATTACAGAGCTGAGTATCTCGTATCTACTATAGAAACGCGCATTCCATAGGTGCATCTGTACATAGGAAAGCTTATTACATTTTCTGAATAGTAAAAGTCATTTTCTTTGGATATGCATGTGACCATCCTACAAAAGTAAATCGTTTGTAGGAAAATTTATTTGTGATTGCACTTATGCAAAAGGTTATCAGTAAAGAAAGACCGGTTGAAAGGCTGAGCAGCACGTTCCACATAGACACAGACGAGGTAGAAATTCTAGGGAGGTGCGGTTGTCCGTGGCTAGAGCTGTCGTCTAGAAAAAATGGAGGCAATAAGTTATATGCTTGCGCACAACAGAATTGCTGGAATAAATTTCAACACTGTTCCCACAAAACAGTGCATTCATGTTAGTCAAGTCTCATTATACTTTGTAGTGGGATCTATGCTAGTAGTTATTTCTGTAGTTTTACGCGCCATAATCATGATTTGATTATGAGGCTTGCCGTAGTGGGGGACTCCGGATTAATTTTGACCATATGGGGTTCTTTAACATGCACCCAATGCATAGTACACGGGCGTTATTACATTTCGCCCCCATCGAAATGCGGCCTCCACGGCCGGGATTGGCTTCGGAGAGCGATTTATGCTAAATATATGGCACAAACATTTAACAAGCCAAATTCTTATTTTGACTGCTAGTACATTGAAGCAACAGGTTTGGTAATGCTGCTTATACGACAGCTGTCTAAAAATATGGTTAACTGCCAAGAGGATTGCGCATGCTTCCACTGTAAAAATACTTGTATGCGGATTCAGTGCACCAGACATTAAAAAAGACGGTCTCAGGGCTGCGCAAGCGACACCAGTAAACGATTTTGATGCGTCCGTATAAAATTCAGTACAGGGATACTTATGCCGAAGTTCCAGAAAATGCGAATGTATATATGCCTCTGGTGCCCATTTTGATATTTCTACGAAAGAGATGTCGTACTGGATGGTCTGCCACTCCCAAGGTGGTGGAAGCCTAGCAGGAGCCATTAGGACATTCTATAGAAGGGGGACGCCGGTTTTTTCTGACAGTGCGGAGGGACAGAGGTGGCCTAGTGGCTGGGCGGTTACGGAACAGCCTGGCCGTGGACAAGTCGTGAATAATTGAATGACGTGGATGGTCTACTGCTTAATAGAAAAATATTAATATGTCCTTTGGAAGAATAGAGACCATTCGTTAGATTCGATATAGAGGCTTTGCACAAGAGTAGTTCTGAAGGCGCCTGTAGCAAGGCGGATGCCTTAATGGTGGATAGGATCTAACATTTTCAAAGCACTCGGCGTAGCAGAATTATAGACTATGGCTCCATAGTCAAGACGTGATAAAATTAGGCTTTTGCACAAGCATATAAGGCATCTCCTGTCCCTTCGCCAGGATGTGCGCGATAAGAGCTTCAGCCCATTCATAGTCGTGAGAAACGTTGCCTTAAGGAGCTCTAGGTGCGGGACAAAAGTTAATTTGCAGTCTAAAATGATCCCAAAAAATTGTGTTCCCGGCTTACAGATAGTCGTTCTCCATTCAGATCAATCACGGGGTCCGGCAGCATATCTTTCTTGTTAGAGAAGAGGACGCACACACGTGCTTTCTTGAGGGTTTTGTTTAAAACCGTTCTCGTTCGCTCACTTAGACAATTTATTTAAGCCAAGCTGTATTTGTCGCTCGCAGATACTAAGATTACACGATTTGTAACCTATTTGGATGTCATCCACATACACAGAATAAAACATAGTACGTGGCGTGACACTATGGAGCGAGTTCATTTTGACAATAAATAAAGTACAGCTCAGCACACCACCTTATGCTACACCCGTCTCCTGCGTAAATAGACGCGATAGGACGTTACCAACTCGAACACAGAATGTGCAGTTCGAGTGATAATTTCGAATCGCGTTTAGCAAGTTTCCTCGGACGCCCATTGCAGCCAAATCACGAAGGTTTCCGAAACGCCAAGTGGTGCCATATGCTTTGCCCCTGCCTAAAAATAACGATAAGAAAAACTCTTTATGCACAAAGTAATCACGTACATTTGTTTCGATGCGTACAAGGTGATCTGCTGTGGATTTGCATTCCCTGAAACCAGAGTGCAAGGAATCCAGTGTTTTTTTTTTTTGCTTTCAAGGAAATGGGTAGAAGATTAAAGGAAATAGTTAGGAGTAGAATGGCGCGAGGGCAAGTAAGCCCAAAGAGCGCGAAAACAAAGTTTATTTGTCTCTGGTACTAATTGAAATAGGATGAAATCAGGCTATGCTGTAATAAACACGATACTCAGGGTCCATTTTATACAGCTAGAATGTATAAATAGAATCAAAATATAGCGTAATTCCGGAATAGATATATGGGCCGTAAATACAAAATTTAAAAGGAAGCTAAGAGCTGGGTATTGTCATGGGCAAGAGGGCGATGAGTTTCCTCCCACCGTGCATGGTTTCGGTGCCCTCCTTTCGGTGCCAGGGTACCATTTTTAACGAGTAAACGTTAAAAAAAAGAAAAAAAAAGAAAAGAAAGTTATGTACTCATTAAAATTCCAGCGCTATATTTAAATAATGCACCATGTCGTCGAATGCTAAAATGGGGTAATCTCATAGTAAGAGAGAAGGATGGAATGGTATGTGTTATTAAATTTTTTTGATGAGTGCGATCGTGTGTTTCATATAGCGGACAGGTTACAAGAATATGAATCACTGAGAGCGGGCCACTACAATTCGCACACTCAGGTGGTTCTGCTCCCAAAAGCACATAGTTATGTGGTAGGTGTGTGTATGTCCGATTCGTAACCTTGAATGATTTACTTCGTAAAATCGGTTTTTATGATGGAAATTATTCCATTCTTTTATGTTTGGTTTAATCAGGTGCAATTTATTATTTTGTTCGAGGTTCCACTCAACCTGTCAATTGGACCTCAGTGCTCCTTTAATTATTAGTTTGTAGTCTTGGCAGGGAATTTCCCGCATTTTGCAGGCATCACTCACGGTTGCATTTACTGCTATGGAGCCGGCAAGCTCCCTTTAATCCCAACGTGGCTTGGAACCCAACAAACGTGGACGCTATACCCACGTATTGCAAGTTTATGAAGTTCTTGGGGGATATGCAGTAAGAGAGGGTTTTTGGTTCTTTGTTTCGAGATAATTGCACTCATGGCACTTCTCGAGTCAGTGTATATTACCACAATTTTGTTGTTGCCGTTACTTATTTTATCTAGCGCCATTAGTATGCCATATAATTTAGCAGACTGTACGCTTGCTTTTGGATTAATTATAGTGGCGTGACCGGGTGAACTCTTCTACACAGCAGCTGCACTGTGCACAATGTGTTTTGGAGCCATATATGTAGAAAGCTGCAAATGCACTATATATTTTTTTAATTTCTAAAGAGTAATTTTTGAGCAACTCTTGTGAGGTGTAATCTTTTTATCGTATTTGGCCTCTTCGCTGGCGCGTTATCGTGTTTTGCCGTATTTGGCCTCTGCGCATTGTCGGCGCAGATCATTCCGTGTTCGGCGACTATAGCATGGCGAGGACGAAAAGTGAGTGAGTGAGTGAGTGAGTGAGTGAGTGAGTGAGTGAGTGAGTGAGTGAGTGAGTGAGTGAGCGTCAACTTTATTATTAGAAGGGGTAAGGGAGGCTAAGCTACGTAGGCTGCCAGGCTGTGTTTCACGATGGCGTCTTCAGCTTATGCCAGGACCCGTGTCTGGATGTCTCGGTCGGCGCTGGAGAGAAGGGCCTCCCATTGTTCGTTGGTGGGGGGTGGCGAAACGAGGTCGGCGAGCGGGGGATCTTCCGGGCAGCCCCAGAGGATGTGGTTTAATGAGGCAACGTCGCCGCACAGGCAGCAGCGTGGATCAATGACACAAGGGTGGATGTGTGAATACACTAGGGGGCACGGAGAGGTGTGGGTCTGGAGGCGGCGCCAGGCGATCTCGGACCACTTGGGAAGACTGCCATGTGGGGGTCGTAAGGCGATCCGTTCGAGGCGAAAGTGCTGGGTAATGTCATGGTAGGTGACCAGGGGCTCCGGCCCCAAGGCGTCCGACGCGGAGGGGCCCACCGCTCGGTCGACGAATCCTCGGGCGTGTTGGTGAGCCGACTCGTTGCCGGGGTGGCCTGAGTGGGCGGCGACCGAGAAAAGTTCAATGTGACACGGTTCATCTTCCAGTAGGAGTGGACGAAGGACCCGTAAGGTGGTAGGCGAGACGAGACCTCGGGCGAATTTGGAGATGGCGTGCTTGCAGGCGGACAGTATGACGCTGGCGTCGGTCGAGGTGGCGGCTAAAGCGATGGCCGCCTCCTCAACCTCGACGACGTAGGGTGTTCGAACGGTGGCGGCCGTGATTGTTGGCCCCGAGGGCGGCGAGGATGGCGAGACGGAAACGACTGCGAAGGCGTCCCCGGGTGAAGCGTATCGGGCCGCATCCACGTAGGCGACGGCGGGGTGGTCGGCGTACTGGGCATGAAGCACGGCTGCACGGGCTTGGCGGCTGGCGTCGTGGTGTCCCGCGAGTAGCGGGACACCACGACGCCAGCCGTGGGTAGCGGCTTGATGGAGATGGCTGCCTGAATAGCATGCGGTAGTGAGACCAGGTATGGCGGGTGAAAGGAGGCGTCATGACCGTTGGAAGAGAGGATGTGGCGACCGGTCGGCGAACGATGAAGGCGTTGCACCTGAGCGGTGCGGTGAGCTTCGATCAGTTCGTCGAGCGTGTTGTGGACTCCCAGGCGGAGGAGACACGCCGTGGACGCGTTGGGGGGAAGGCCGAGGGCAGTCTTGTATGCCCGGAGGATGAGGACGTCGACTTTGTCGCGTTCTGATTTGAGAAGGCGAGTATAAGGAAGGCCGTACGTGAGACGGGAAACGACGAAAGCATCGACTAGGCGGAGGAGATCGTGTTCGCGCATGCCCGTGCACCGCGCTCGGACACGAGCGAGAATGCGTGCGGTTTGGTGAACCGAAAGCGAGAGCTGGTCGATGGTGTGAGCATTATAGCGGTTGGACATTAGTATCATTCGAGCACGCGGAGATGAGAGACGACGGGAAAGGGAGTGGAATTGGCGTGAATCGTGATGGTGGGGTGAGGCGTCTTGTGGCGACGCCGGTCGGGGGGCCGCATGAGGAGGAGGGCCGATTTGGCCGTCGAGCAAGCGAGACCGGCCGCGTGCACGTGACGACGTCAGTTCCGTATTGCAACGTCTGCTCAATGTGCCTGTTCGGAGCCAGACGTGACCCAAAGAGCGACGTCGTCCGCGTACATGGTGTGTTTGAGATCGGGGATACGGTTGAGCTTGTCGGGAAGTGAGCGAAGGGCGGGATTGAAAAGGAAAGGTGCTAACACGGCGCTCTGCGGGGTGCCACGAGATCCAAGCGCATACGTGGGAGACGAAAGATCTCCTACGATGATTTCGGCCGTGCGGGCTGTGAAGAAGGAGCGAATGTAGTGGTAGGCGCGAGAGCCGGGGTGGATGGTGGCGAGTTAGGTAAGGATAGCCAATTGGGAGACGTGGTCGAACGCCTTGTGAAGGTGGAGGCTAAGGAGAGCCTTAGTGTCCGAGAAGGTGGGTGGATCGAGGAGGTCGTGGTGGAGTTGCAAGAGGACGTCTTGCGTGGAAAGGTAGGGGCGGAAACCAATTATGGTGTGGGGAAGGAGGTGGTGAGCGTCCGCGTACGTTTGCAAGCGAGCTAGGACGACATGTTCCATAAGCTTGCCGACGCACGAAGTGAGTGCGATGGGCCGGAGATTATCGATTGTGGGTCAATTGCTGAATGGTCCTCCGTGGTGGGGATCGAGGCGGTGACCCCGTCGAGGTCCGCCAGTAGCTGGTTGGTCCACATCGAAAGGTCCTCGATGTCGGGGGCGGCAGAGTGCAGCCGGTAGGCTCGGAACGCATCCCAATCCGTACTGACCCTTTTCGCGGAGCAGTTTGTTTTAGAGAAACGAGATGGCGCTCACGGCGGCGCGCCATCCCTCTCCTCAGCGACCGCGCACGAATACGAAACCATTACCGCTTCTACCTTGCTTCTGTGCGATTAGCTGCCGGAAATGCAACTGAGTTTTCGCTGTGCTCCAATTATGCTAGATTGAATCATGTGGATTGAAGACGTGTGCAGTAGTTGGCTGCAAAAATAGTGACTGGCATGTCAAGGAATAGAATGAATCTGCGTGGCCAAGTTTGCGGACCGCTGCTGCAACTGTCCGAACGTGTTACCGGCACTTCGAGATGTACGGCTTTCCTCGAGGATACAGAAATTTGCTCATCCGCCCGCTTTGTATCGCTAACCTTCAAAGAAAGGGCTCCATCCCCAGAACGTCGGCAAGAGTGAGTACCATTCGTTAAACAATGACAAAGGGAGTAGCCCCGCTTCCTGTCATAGTAAGTTTCGCGCACGTTATCTATACACATCTGTCCCAAATGGCAGGAAAACTTACGCCCACTCTATCGCCGACGTATCAAGAATAAGTGAAGGGCGCACACTTGAATATATGCGCACTGTATACGCACAATAAATGACGGACTACACCTATGGCCCACGAATGGTTGAGGCTGAATGTTCCGTGACGGTCCACAAGAGTGAGCGATTTACTAGCTGTAATATATATTTGCTACAAGGTATCCAATGTACAAAACTGCTACGTTTCAAGCCTTGTGCGCAGCAAGAACAGTTAAATATATCGCAACTGAGCACACCCGCGAGCGATTAGGCAGAAAATAATCAGATAGTGGCCACACTGAGGAACTTCACTGAGTCAGAAACTGACAAGGCACTGCTTCAAAATATTTGCCGAATAAAGAACAAAGAGCAAAACACACTAATCCTGACTGAATTTATAATCGGAAAGCTTGGATAGTTTGGAATACATATTTAGCCCCCCCCCTTTTAGAACAAGCACCATATACGCTGCTTGCGCCTTTTGGACATAGTTTAATCAGCTCCGAAATCGCTTTTGCATGTTCTCTGAAGCTGTGATCAAAGCTTCGTGTCGTCCACCTAGTCGCCGTCTACAATATCTCCGAAAACGGAGGTTTTCTAAGCCACGCCGGCGTCATACATTTCCATTGTAATCAAGGAGGCAACGGAGGCAGTTGAGGCAAGCAATGAACGCGTCACCACGTGATCAAACATGGCAGCGCCCACGGGATCGCCGCGAAAAGGGTCAATAGCGGGTCGTGTGCGAGCGCGGCTTGCGCGGGGAGGCACGGACTTGAATGGTGAGGACGTAGTGGCCACGGCCCAGAGACTGATGTGTATTGGGCCAGCGTGCGTCGTGCACGTAACGGAAAAAACTGAGGTCCGGAGTCGTGTCGCGGCACACGCTGTTGCCGATGCGCGTGGGCTGCGTGGGGTGGGTGAGCAGGGAGAGGTGGAGGTCGTATACGAGATGCCACAGCCTCGTGATGGGGCCATCGGCCTTCGAGTAACCCCAGTCCGGATGCCTGACGTTGAAGTCAACGAGAACGAGGAGGGGGGATTTGGCTGCTCTCGCTGCAGCGGCACGGAGCAGAGCAACGAGAGTGACAAGTCTTCGGTGACGCGTGGGGGTTGTAAACATTGAGAGTATAAAGAGATGGGTCTTCACATCGCTGAGGTAGGACCTCGAGAAAGACATGGTGGACCGTAGGGAAGGTAGATCGGCTCGATTGACTGTGAGCGTCCGCCGAGTGAGCACGGCCGTGACGGGGTGGGGCAGAGGGTGATGAGCCACGTGGTCGTGGGCGACGTAACCCGAGAGGGAAACGGTGCCGTGAGTCTCCCGTAGTACGATGACGTCAGGAGCTACCGATGGGTCCAGTTGTTGAAGGTGTAGAAGGAGTTGGTTACGCTTGGGGCGAAAGCCACGGCAGTTCCATTGCCAAACGGAGACGATGGAGCGGTCAGCCATGATTAGTAGCGGAAGAAAAAGGTGTCGCCTCGGCCGTGGCTGGCGAGGGTCGGGCGTCAGAGGATGAGGTGGTGCGGGCGTGGAGGGGTGGCTTGGCTCGGATGGTAACGAGCATGGAAGTTTGACGGGTATCGACCGTCGCGTGAAGAGATTGGAAGGACGTGGCGGGGGGATAGGCGGGGGGGGGGGGGGGATATATGCAGCGAGGTCCATGCGGATGGCATTGAGAGCTCCTTGTTGTGCCGTGAGAAGCTGGTAGATCGAGTTGAAACGGCTATCCACCCGTTTTTCGAGGTCCACCAAGGTCGTCTTGATGGCTGCCTGTACCTCTTCGGAAAACTGGAGAGATGTAAGGGGGTTGTCTAGTCTGCGGCGCTTGCTAGTGCCCCCTTCGGAGGTCTAAACATCCATGTCAGAGGAGGAGGCGATTGAGGAGGGCAGACATGATGGGAGGGTGATGGCTGCCTCGAACTTCTCTTCAAGAGCTCGCAGTTGAGCTTGAAAGGAGTCAATTTGGGTCTTCTGTGCCGCAAGTTGAGCGGTTTGTGCAGTGAGTTGCTGTCGTAGGGAGGCGTTTTCTTGTTGCAGTGCGGTGACTTGTGGAGGGGGGTCCGCGGGACCACGCCGACTGGGTGGGCTTTGAGGCGGGTTTGGGGGTCGCAGGGGCGAGGGTCGGAAAGTCAGTGGTCGACTTGGAGGGTGGAGGCGGCGCACGACCGCGTGCGCAGGACCACGTGCCGCGGGCGTTAAAGGCGTTTCACGTAGCGGTGATTACAGTTGGAGCTATGCGTGGAGTGATTCCCGTCGCAGATGATGCAGCGGGGGTTGCAAGCTGGGGGGGGGGGGGAGGGGGCGTGCCCTCGAGTGGTGGGGGATGAGTGTCGCCGCAGCGATGGCACCGTTCCTGCTGTGGCTTGGAGCACACGTGCGTCTGGTCGCCAGTCGAGCGGCAGTTAAAACAGGCCTCCATCTTGTTGTATAAAGGAAGGAGGCGAAGGTGGACTGCATGGTAGAAGATCCACCGGGGCAGCTTGGGGTCCATGAGGGTGACCAAGATGTGGGGAGTCTTGCCTATACGGCAACCAACCGCAATAGAAAGAGCAGGATTGCTTGCCTGGAGATCGTCAAGGATGGCTTCATCCGTGAAATCGTCGAAGGCGTGGTAGAGTATGCCCCGTAGGGCATCGTCCGGCGGTGGGGCGTATAGGCGGACGGTGAAGGTGGTGCCGGACACCGTGAGGGAGCCCGAGCTCTGCACGCTGAGCCCGAGCCCATTCCGCGACGCTGAGCGTAAAGGTGATGTTGACCAGGTGGAGTCGCACCGTGTAGCGAGATGCGGGCTGTAGGTCTTGCAGACTCGCTGCTTGCAGCAAGGTGGTGTATAAATGGCAAGGCTGGAGCTTGGTCGACGTGAATCGTGTAGGCTGGGAGGCGAGAGAGCGCAGCGTGGCGGCGGGGCTGAGGAGGCGAAGCACTTGCTTGGTTCGATAGCGGCGATTTAGCTGCGGTGGCGGCGGCAAGGCGCAACGCTGCGCGGCGTTGCTCTTGAGCACGGAGGCCTGGCGTCTGCCAGGAAGCGTCCCAAAGTTCTTCGGGGGTGCCCTCATGTCCTTTTACAGCGTTCTCCATGGCGGTGGGTAGCCCGTAGATGGGCGACGAGATAGTGGCGGTCGGCCGGGTGGCCGCCCTGTCGTCTGAGGGCTGGCGTGCGGGTAAACGCACTCAAACTAGGCCGGATATGCCTAGGTCGGCGCACGGCGTGGTGAACGGGTTCCCGAAATTCTCCTGGGCCACCCCGGGCGAGTATCGGGATGAGATTGGTATAGAAATGGTCTTGATGACTTGCCTCACCCACTCTGGAGGAAAGTATCTGGATAGGGCCAAAAGAACCGGACAAGGGCCGTAAATTGGTGGATCCGACGCGAGGTGCGACTACTCTCGACGGCGACGCCACGCCTCCTCGAGGACGAAGAAGCAACTGTCGCCGGAAGATGCGCCCCGGCAGGAAAGACACCGGGAAGCTGATCGAACATTATCCCACCGACGGCGTGCCCATCCAGAGTTCCAAACAAGGGAAGCCGAGGCTATGCGATGGCGAAGATCCGAAGACACCTAGGTTCGAATGAGGGAGGCGGCGCCACGGCAACGGTACGAAGAGACTCATCGGGAAGTAGGAGCCAAGGTGAAGCCACCAGCTCCGCTGTTTCATCAGTCTTCGTGACGTTGTCAGTGAAGTTGCGCTGATTTTTTGTATCTGTTTTTGTCACCGTGCGAATGCACTGAAGTGCAAGTGTCGTGCAATCTCGTGGTCGTCATGTCATTATGGTTGTTCCATCGTCGTCATTTCAGCTTCGTCATCCGAGTCTCGTCATCTCGTCGTCACGCCATCGGCATCATGCAGTCGTCGTTATCCCATTGTTGTCATTCTATCGTCGTATCGTCGTCATCATTTCAGAAACGTCATGCAATCATCACGCCATTGTCGTCATACCTCTTTCGAATTTTTATCGACGTCATTCCTTCTTCGGAATTCCGTCGTAATTATGCTGCCATCAATTTAATTGGGATTATGCCACCGTTTCATGCCATCGTCTTCATTACGTCGTCCTCATACATTCATCGTGATGCCGTCATGGTCCTTCCATTGTCATTATTCCAGTTTCGTCATACTGTCGTCGTGACGCAATCGTCCTCATAAACTCGTTGTGATCCCACTGTCCTCATGCCATCGTCGCCACCATGTTGTCGTTATGCGATTGTGATCTTTCCGGATCATTATCATATTATCGTCGGGCCGTCCTCGCCACAACACTTTCGCCTTTCCATAGACGTCATTGCTTCTTTGTGATCTCATGGTCGTCACTGCGTCGTTGTCATGGAGTTGTCGTTATTGGTCAGGGCCTACTTGAGAGAGTGAGTGCCATAGAAAAGTGGACCAATCCCGGAGACAGTGTATGTAGCGTATAGCAAGAGCAATGAAAATCTCAGAACGACTATTACACATTCTGAATAAAGGTGTCTTGGGGAATATGGCGTGTCCCTACACTGCATGAATGCTAATCGCATTAACGTCGACAGTCCTCGTGAGAGGGATGTGTCAGAATTTATTGTGTTTCCTTTCACGTGGTTTCCGGCTCACCTCGGCCCCCAGCTTGACTCCTTGCCCAATCTCAATGACATCGCCCACTCCCAAGCGCGCGCACTAACCCACCGCGCGGGAATAGGGGCGAGCTCAGAGGCCGGGGTTCTCGAGTTTCGGGACACTCTCATTACTTTCAACGAAATAACTAAGCACTATCACCTGGGTAGGAGGACTTATCCTCCACCCCATAGAAAACTGGCTAGACCTCTGTCGTCCACTTTACGCATGCTTCAGACTAAGTGCTATCCCAACCTGGCCCTTTTTCATTCGATCACTCCAGAGGCATTTAGCTCTACTTGCCCCGACTGTGCGGCTGTTAGCAATCTAGAACACATGCTCTGGCGATGCCCCTCGTTACAGGGGCCCAATCGCATCACGGAAGAAGAATGGAGCTCTGCCATCCAGAGCTCAGAACTGTCACGACAAACTTGGGCTGTCCAGAGAGCCCACGATGCGGCGGTTAGGCTCGGCCTACCCGTCCCCACGTGGGAGCGGCCCGCAGCTCTGCCCTAGGGCAGGGCTTCTCAGGACCTATTTAATAAAGTTCTTTGTCTGTCTGTCTGTCTTTCTCTAAGTCTCCCTTTACATCTGGGCTTCCTACGCTTAGTTTCTTGTTTTACCTACTGTGACAGCCAAAGCCAACGGCGCTACGATATAGTAAATCAAATAATTTTTTGACAACAAAATGTTTGCATTTATTTCAGTTGCAAAAAATGGTTGCGAAAATTGGTTATTCCCCATGGCTACTGAACACGACCGTTCTTCAACACCTTTACAAATACGTAAGTACCTTCCAATAAAATTTTGGGGGAACGTTTTCTTGTCCCTTGTGTTCGAAGCAGTGGCAACGATACCTTTAGAAGACGGGCGCGAGAGGTCAAAAACAAGAAGCAGAGACAAGACTAGTGTCATTTGTGCCTTCTAATAAGCATTTTTCACCAACTATACCAGCGATAGCTTATTGCAATACGTCGCTTACTGGCCAGCAAAGAATACGTACGATACGTACGTGGGTTATGTCACAGAACACAATCAATATAGCGCTGGTACCAGACTTATTGAATGTGGACAGAACAAACAAATCACATTGTGTTGCAGGTGGAACGAAATAAACAGAAATAAACCTGTAAAGCCGCGCATACTTCTGCAGCCAGGGAAGGAAATCAGGTCCAACTGCCTATCAAAGCGTCATGCCCAGAGAATCACATCGTTTGTGTAGCCCTCTCTTACCTTATCCCTCTTATGTTTCCTTATGTTCGCATCGTGACGTTCTCTCGCGCTTCCTGCTCGAGAAACTCCTCGCCCTTTGAGAACCTTCTGTTCGTCAGGCGCGAACGGTAATTATAGCTATATATGAAGGAATCAGCCGGGTAATTTAAGATTTCGCGAAACACCCTTTCACTAGTGGCTTATACTCCAATTGCTTTGCAAACGACCCCTTGGTGCTGTGAACTGTCTGCTTCATGCTGGAAGACGTCTAGCGCTAGGAACGACGGGTTAAAGCACGACAGACGAATGAGAAGGGTTAGGTCTCATGAGTGAAGTTCTGCTAAAATACGATGAAAGAAAATTGCTCGGGACTTCCGTGTAAATTTAAAAAAACTGGTAACTATAAAATTATTGCTTCCGGAAAAGTTTGCTACAGAAACCTACCGAGGTCCTCAGAACCATTGTTAAAATACACGTCGGCGCACAGCACACTCGTGAAAGGTGGAATTTGCGTGTCATTTATTATCTTTATCATAGGAAGCCAACAAACAATGACACCAAGGACAACATAGGGGAAATTACTTATACTTACTAAATGAATTTAGAAAATGATATATAAATGGAAATAAAAATGGATGAAGAAACCACTATAGCACGTGGGGAACGATACCATGCCTTCGTCGCATTACGCGTGCGATGCTCTTACCGTTGAGCTACCGCGGCACCGTTTTCCCATGCACTTTCTGGGGTATTTATATTTTACAACTAGAACTAACCTCCTAGGAGTGTTAGCCAGCGCAACCACTCACAAACTTAGGCGTACGTACTCGTGTACTCGTGCTCGTGATCACGTGCTCGTGACGTCTGCGGCAGAAAGGATGTTCCATATCCGCGGCCTAGGTTTGTGAGTGGTGGCGCTGGCTAGCACTGGCATCCTTTCTTCTTGCTGAGAGCATAGCACGCGTAAAGCGAAGACGTGGGATCGTTCTGCATCTGCGGCCAGTTGTTTCTTCATCCATTTTCATTTACATTAATGTATAGTTTCTTTATTTCAATTAGTAAGTGCAAGTAATTTCCCCTATGTAGTCCTTGGTGTCATTGCTTGTTGGCTTCTTATGATATTAATAAAAATCGGGCGCCTACGTTGTCGTTCTTCTCGCTCATTTATTACATTTGTGTTATAAAGCGCTGTTTTCAATGCATTCATAGTAGTTCTTGAGAGCAACTTAAAGGCTCATAGGTGCTAGAATCTCGGATGTCATCACAGTATGTGCGAGAAGGTATGCTGTAGGCGTAAGCAAATGATCCTAAAATGTTACAACATGAGTATTTAGTGTTGTGCTAGGCCTTTAAAGCTTTACCAATAATTAATAAAACCAACATTGGTGACCGTTACCTAAACTCAGTCTTAACGTGAATCGGAGTGCTTAATTATTTAGGAAGTTCTACTAAAAGCCACCAAAATATAAAAGATCTATTGTTACAGGTACCTAGCTTTAACCAAAGCACTTCATTTCTGAAAATGATGTACCTTACAAATGAAAACAACGACATAATAATGATGGAAAGATTGCGCCAGGAATATGACACAGACTCAGAGTGAGTTTTTGCTATTTTTTACAATACTATTAAGCCTAGCTTTTGTTTTTATACAGTAAAAACTGTCAATAGAGAAACAAAAATTATTCATATCCAGTGCACACCATGGACCCTATGTGAAGCGAAGCCTTCGCGAAGCGGTAATTGAATGCTATAAACTTGCCTTTTTTGTTCATGGGTCTCTGGCATAAAGGAAACTGGCGTACGTGCCTGTCTTATCACGTACCTCTGCTACACCGAACTGATACACGCGGCGATCATCTAAAAAAAGCAAGTTGACGGTGGAACGGCATAAGTATGCCTGCTGTGGCCTGCCTAATTGTTAGAGCATCGGGCTGTTGTGGTGGGGACCGAGGTTCGGATCAAGCTACAGGCACGTGACTCCGTATTTTTTTAACAGCGGAGCTGTTAGTCCGTAACGTGCGAACAGAAAATGTGGGCCGATCCTGGCTGCAGTGCACAAACAGTGCAATCGCAATGGCACATACCCATGTGAACTAGTGAAGATGAGACTGGCTAAGTCTAGTAAGCACGTTTGGGAGTACTTAAGCTTAGTCAGTCATCAATAACCGATCCATGGCCAATCAATAGCTAATCCAAAAGATTGCGGGAATTGCTGGGGATGACTTGGTAGTGCTTAGCCTAGCCCAAATACGTGGCCAATACCTTGCAATAGTCAATCGTTAGCCAATGAATAACTAATCGATAATCGTCAAATAATCAATAAATTCCGGAGAATGCTGGGAATGACTTTGTCGCGCTTAGCTTAGCCCAAAAGCCAGGACTAGCTAGGTGCCCATCAGCTCAGCTGTCTCTTTAGTATTGCGTCGCCAGTGCTAGCTACGCTAATGTTTTTACAGTATGACCTATTCAGCAAGACAACAGCATGCATCGCTGTCAGAAAAGTCCGGGAGAGTTCGCAAAGAAAGCTTCGCTTTAAAATGTCGCATATAGACTGGGATGCAAAAAGACCATCAGAGGTAGCCCATAAACCAGCACTGTCCACATAAAAGGTGACCGTTAGAATTTACAGCGCGGGAAGTGTGGTGGCTCCTGTGCACAACTTTTTGAGGCTGCGTATGGTTTTTGAATGGGCAGCGTCTCTTACAGCGCAATTCGATCATAAGTCAAACTGTACAACCAGGTAATACAAATGTTCGAGTAATTAGTTTTTTGAATAACTTTCTGACACATCTGGCAACAGGAAAAAGGAAACACGTAATTCTCAAGGGATTAGTAGAGGGCTGCCAGGAGGATTGCGTAGATTTTCTGGATAGCAAAAATTCAAAGGTACCGGATGAAGTTAACCGACACAGTAGCGGGTGAAGTGAATATCTCTGGAACGAGGCCGCTGCCTTCATGCAAACGTTAAGAAAAAGTTGGAACGTGATTTAACCACTAGTTGACGTCGTTGAAACACGAATGGGATTGAGTCACTGCGCACAGCACTCTATCGCGTCAGACCTCACGTGAGAGGAGTAAGAGCTGCGTCCGACTGCCTAAATGTTTTGACTGCAGTACCTCCGACTTCGGCCCACGTTTCTAGACTGCGTGTACCAACGAGAACATTTCTAAACAGCACATCCCCATGAAAACGGTTTTAGACTGCACTACATTCGGGAACGGCCCACACCTTTAGACAGCACATCTCGAGGATCGGCCCACGGAAGAAGCAGGGATCAACATACCTGATGCGGAAAGTGGGGGTAACTCGCTAAAGAAGACATGTCTTCATAAGCGCTCGCGCTGTTGCTCATTATGATGAATTCTGAAACTTCGAGAACTTAGAGAACAAGAATGTCGACAGTGTTAGAATTTTTAGTGCATCAGTCACTGAAGATATGCTGTGTATGTGGTGGTATTCATCGTTTCACCTCTAAACAAGGTGCACTGCAGTTACAATTCATGCGTGACATGAATACATTCCGGAGGACATTTTCAGGACGGATGATGAACCTCGACACCGATGCTAGTGTCCGAATTCGTATAAATTGGACACACATCGAGCGCTGATCTTCTTGACTTCTGTATGTGCTGAGCACCTTCAGTACAGACTTTCACCTTCACTACAGCACCTTCAGTACAGACACCTTCAGTACAGTACAGTATTTCTCACTTAATTATCTGATGAAAATGCATTGAAGGCATACAATGCATTTTAATCAGATAATTGCGTCTTTGTGACTTATCAGGCAAGTAACATTTACTTCTTCACGTAATGCAATTGAGGCCGTTTAAGAAAACTTGTGTGGACTAAGAAATTCCATATATGTAGTAACATATGACATATGACCCGGTCATATCTGCCATCATCGCTCCGTGATACAATTAACTAATTAACTTTGCTGTGCTAACTAAACACTTTTGCTGCTTTGTTAGTTACTTACGTATGTTTTTTTTTTCTGTTTTTCCCCCTCCCTTCTGTAGTACCTCGATCTTGAGGGTACAATAAAAAAAAACAATGAATTAATATCAGAAATTTCAAAGACGACTTAAAATATCACTCAATGCTATTATTAACCCTATTCCTTGCTTCTTTCGAAAACACTGATAAATAACATTCAGAATACACTTTCTTTCACAGCTGGCATTTAAGCTTCTCAACTGTGACAACACATTACGATCCAAGCAGCAATGAATTCGGTAAGGTTGTAATGCCTGTTTCGTTTAGATGATTCTTTACTTGCTTGCAGTCAAAAGCCTTTATCTAAATTACGTGGGACTTTCAAAATACTTCGCTATACGCGTATAAGGCCCTTTGTTGCAAATATTGTGCACTGTACCACTCCCAAAAGAGCCGGTTAAGCACAATAAACAAAAGAAGGTCTTTATTTAGCAAGAAATCAAGAAAGACTTTGTGAAATAAATCGATGATATTTTTGTGCGCACTTTATCTGATAGAATATGTGACTACTGCAAACCTTTATTATTACCTCGAGGTTCAGACCATGCTTCGCAGGCGACACCCAGGAGCTGCGAGAAGTAACGCAGCCCATTGTCGAATGCCGCTATTGCCTCCCTTGCCATCAAAATTCTTGGTTAGTTTAAAATATCTTCATTACTGTTGCCTTCGGTGACATCTGCGTCCTTTCCGCTTGAGATGCATGGCTTGAAGGCGTTGTCGGTCGTCAAGTTAGGATTACATTATGACTTCGCCATCAACTGCCACGTACTTGAGGGCCGTCACAACCGTAGATGTATTACAACAGGCGGCGTAGAAGTTGAGCGATTCCTAGAGCAGTGCAGGCGTACTACTACTGATATAGGTACGTTTGCGTCGATTGCCTTCGCACATAAACCTAGGACGCCATACCCGATCTCTTCTAATGGAAACAGTATCAGCTATGGAAAGCCCATCAATTCTTGGGTGTAATCTTCGGCCGAAATCTTTCATGGAGCCCCCATTCCGCGTACCTGAAGAAAAAAAAACTGTCATCGATTGGCATTTTACTAAGATTCTTGTGCGAGAAAACATCGAGCACGTCTGCACATTTGATGCTTCAGTTGTACAAGGCTTTATTTTTAGAATTTCTGTGCTACAGCCTTCCGGTGTTGTCCAGTACGTGCAAGTGAAATGTTCGTTCACTGGTTAGCTTACAAGATCAAGCATTGCGCACGTGTTTTAGACTACCTCGCTGCGCTTCAACATCTGCCCTAAACGTCCTCGCCAAAGATCATCCCATCGAAACATATGTTGCTGTATATTGTCCCAGGGCACATATTCGTCATTTTTCCCACATCCCCGATTACCACTTGGTGTTCTTGCCCTCGCAGACGCATCGTGCCATGTTTTTAGAAGTTATCATCACCCGTCAAGATTGTCTTCCATGAGAATGCACACTAGCAACAAAGCCTTCACTTCCCTTATCGTGTCTCCAACTGCCTCGGCTTTGGCTAAATTTTTAGGGTTTAAAGAAGAAACCAATCACCCAAAAATTGCACTAATACAGATGACGATTCCTAATAATGAATGTGATGTACGGGGAACGAATACACATCTATACTGATGGTTTGGTCTCATCTACCAACTCTTCAGTTATCTTTGTCATTCCGGCCACGCAAGCTAAATGAAATTCTAATAGTTACACATGACAACATCACTGACGGCAGAGCTTGCTGCACTGCGTGCTGCTGTAAAATACATTTTTTGTGACTTTAAGGCAGCACTTTAAGTCTGCATTTTGCCCTATATCACTAGATTCATGAGCAGTTGGTATATGAGTTAACGGAGGACCACCATCAAACTATCGATAAAGGGCATGAAATATTTCAGTGGTTGCTTGGACATAGTGGCGTTGCTGGTAATGACTTCGCCGACCAAGCTGCTCGGTCTGTCCATCTGGAAGCCCGACCACTTCTAATTCCCTTATCCAGAGCCGACACTGCAAGAAAGCTTCATATCATGGCGAAATATATGATACACAAATATTGGTATTCTCGCAACCTCCTCAAGCGTCATCTACAAATACTTGATCCATTCCTAAAGCTACAAAGGTCAACAAAACGTTTAGCGCTCTGAGGCGACATTGTTGTGCCTTGTCTGGCTCGGGGTGGTATTCAAAAAGACATACTTGTTCCGCATCGGAATGGTCGATACGCTCATGTACGACTCCAGTGAAACAACAGACACTGTTGAACACATTTTGTGTCTCTTTTTCCGGTACGTTGTCGAGAGTGCACCTCTCCGGATAGTGATCAACCGGCTGGACTCTAGAACATTCTCGGAAATGGAGATCCTGGCCATGCGCGTCGATTGCACAGAAAGCCACGAAAGCGTTATTGCGGTCAACAGGTCTTGGCGACCGCTTATGAACGCGGTCCGCATCTTCACATGTGCGCAAAACTATGCTCTCTCTCCTCGGTCTCTTTCCATCCCTATATACAATCTCCCTCCGTGCAGGGCAGCAAACCGAACGTGCGTCTGGTTAACCTCCCTGTCTTTCTTTTTTTTTATGTTTCGCTCTGTCTCTTTCTCCATCTAGCAAAATGTGTCTCTAGAGCTGCCGTTAGAGCTAGCGCAGAGCACACTTTGGTGAAACCTGCGAAGGGAATGGGTGAAACCTGCGAAGTGGCACCGGTATACGTGGCGTTCGTTGTAAATCGACAAAGCAGCAGTCAGGGACCCCTGAATTGCTTCGTTGTACAAGTATATTTCATGCAGTGGTTTTCGTTGTAGAGGTAATCAGAATACGTATGAAAGATGGGAATTTAGCTGGTATATAATCAATCATTCGTTATATAAGTAATTTCGCTGTAGAGGCCTTCAATGTAGAGGCATTCCGCTGTATTTGCACAGTAACTGTCATATCCGCACTCCGCATGGTGGCTCAGTACACATGGCATATTGCTGCTGATCACGAGGTCACGGGTTCGATTCTCGGTGGCAGAATTCCGATGGAAACGAAATAAAAAATTAGGAAGGTTCACATCCAGCAGACATCTACGTAATGGGAATCATTGACGGTTTGGTGGAGAATAGTTCTTTTTGAATCATACAACTGTTCTGCCAGAATCGGTAATGCTATTGCGACGTGTTGCGAACTGAGTCGGAGTGTAGCTCATATAGCGCTGTTTGTTGTTATCGCCATACCTGGTGACCCAAGTTGGCGTCAGTTATGTTATTTAAATAGCGGTACGTACCCAGTACCACATACTCACGGGCACGGCCCACATTGACAACACGGGGCAGGTAAGCAGTGGCAAATGCCCAGTGGCCTCTGGAGCGCACGCCAAGTTGCACATACCCACGCAAACGGCCGACGTTACCCAGCGACTGAGGTTGGTGTCAAAGAGGTGCATTGAAGAAAATGTTAGTTATGGTTGATAACCAGCGGACCAAGTTGACATTACAAAGGTTAAATGAAGAGCGGCACGTACCCAGCGGCACATTATATGGTGGCGCTTGGGGCACATACGCACGTGGTTGATCCCTGTTATCATGCAAAAGCAAAGAGAGAATAAAGTGTGGGAAAGCCCGGTCCAGCGAAGTTTGATCAGGTTAAACCAAGTGCAATTGAAAGAACTGGTGTATAATTTGTACCCAATGGTCGACATTTACTTTGTCTCATATTTCCATTCTCTCTTCCTCCTTTCCCGAGAAGAGTACCCAATTGGGCACCTACCCAGAGGCCTCGGGGGCACATTCCCAGAGCCCTCCGGGATCTGCAAACATGTTTATACGGCACTACCTTCGGGATCGGCTCACGAAAACTACGACATCGTCATTACAGGAGACTGGGTTGAACTTGCGAAAAGCGTTACGCGTCAAATGATGTCGCAAATTTGCCATCGATTGCGAAAGCAAATATGCAGCTGTAGGAAGCAAGAATAGTAGTTTTATCGGCCGTATAAGCTTGTAAACATTCGCTTACTGACTAGATTACCTAACAAGCCGAGACAAACATGAACATATCTCATTCGAACACCGCGGACACTGGCTGTCAAAATGCTAGCGTCAGGAAGAGCGGCAACAGAAGCGAGCGAATCGACCTTCGTGCTGCCTGTCGCTTCACAACAAGCTAAGGGTCGAGAACACAGTGGACACGAAGCTAACAGCTCTCGGTCGCACATACTCTGTACCTATCGCAGATGGCTTTCAAGAAAGGGCCCGCGCGACCTGGCTCAGTTGCGCCATACGCAGCCTCAGCCGGAGTGAAAGTAAACATCGGTGACGGTGTTCCAAGCCTCCTAGAGCTCAAGATAGTTTACTCGAAATTTTATTGAAAAGAGAGTTTGCTTTCAAATAATTCCACCACCATGCACTTTATTATTTCAGATCAATGCTAGCTGCAGAGAAATTAAACAATAATTAAGTAGTGTGAGGTTACAGCTCTACTAACAGGACTTTGTGCATCGGTGAATAGATTGATGAAGGCTACCTCATTAACGCGTGTATGACTTAAGTGGTGTTCTGCACTAATGGTACCATACGCTGCCTTGAAAAGTCAGCGTCACCTGCGCGGTAGCTCAGTAGCTATAACGTCTCGTTGCTGATCTTAAGGTCACGGGTATTGTCCCGGCCGCCCTTGCCGCATTTCATTGAGGGCAAAGTGCGCCACCGATCATGTACTCGTACTTAACGGGTGGACGTTAAATGGAATGGAATGGAATAACTTTATTGTAAGGTACGGCGCGCTACGGGGCGCAAAGGCCCATAGAGCGGGCTACTGCCACGTTGGGACAATGTGTTTTACCTCAATGGCTGTATCGTGGACTCGCTGGACGGCCCGGATCTATTCAGCCAGGTCCGTGCTGCGTAGTGCTTCTTGTAGCCTGGCTGAGTCTTTATTCTTGTTTGCGTGGATCCGACCACACGGCCGGAACAAGTGATGTATGTCTAGTGTGCTAAGGCAGTTTTCGCAATATGATGTTGTGTATAGCTCAGGCATGTAGTGATGTATTCTGTTCTGCTTGGGGTACATGTTGGTTTGAAGCATTCTGAACGTGAGGGCTTGAGGCCTGGTGAGCTTAGTGTGAGCTGTGCTGTATATTCTGTGGTCTAGATAAAAGTGCTTTCTAATCTCGTTGTATGTGGAGTTAAAGAACCTCAGATGGTCGCAATTAATTCGGGTTCCACCACTGCCGCATGCCTCATAATCATATCGCAGTTTCGGCACGTAAAATCTCAAACATTTGCTCAAACGGCTTTTAAAATTCAGTGTCGGTAAATAATTGTATGCCTGATGTAGAAAAATAGTCAACCAGGTTCATCCAGGCAAATAAAAGAAACATTTCTTTCCTTATCTCATATTTTAGTTCTCTGTTCTTTCTTTTCAAGGAAAAGGAACTGACCACGCACATTCCCGGCTAACCTACCAGAATTTTATTGCGTTAGGAATTATATGGACAGTCCAAGCGCATTTCTGCCGTCGTCGTCGCCGTGAAGTTCCATGTAAAGTCCAAACACAATAACATCGTCGCCGTGCGCTGTACGCTGTATGTGCGAGTGAAAGTTTGCGAGGGCCAGCCGGCGATCGCGGCTCAATATCGCGCGCGCAAGGGAGGGAGGCGGGGGAGAAGCGTGCCGTCTTCGTCGCGCGCGAGGCGCAGAGGGGAGGTGAGGGAGGGGGGGCGTTCTATTCCGGTAGCTGCTGCATAGAGCGCGGCCGCGTGGGCGCCGTATCTTCAAAGCGATCTGCGATGTAGACAAAGTGCCACTAGTGCCCGTAGCTTTGTATGCGCCATCCTTGCGACGTTTTGTTCACGTTGAAGCGAGACACGGCAAGAAGGTCAATTCGCTCGCTGCTGCTGCCGTGTCTCTCCTCACTCCAGCATTTTGACAGCCAGTTTCCCCGGTCTTCGAGCGAGATGTGTTCACGTTTACCTCTGCGCGCGTGACACCATGCTTGTTAATTTAGTTAGTAAGCGAATGTTTACAATTTTATACGGCCGATAAAACTACTATTCTAACTTCGCATAGCTGTCTACTAATTTTCTATCGCAATCGATGCTTCACCTTTCGGGCAAAACTGCTATATTTTTTCATAATAATTTTCCCGCTTCACCTTTCGCAATACCAATACGCTTGTTCTCTCCCGTATTACCCGTAAGCGTGAACATATAGATGAAAGCGCGCCTACGTGTGCTGACCGCGATAATTTCGGTTTGAATGAAATTCATCATATTGCTATAGTTTTGCCAAAGTCTGCAAGCAGCGCCCTTGTTCGCAAAGCCACGTTCTTTAACATTTTCAATAGTTTGTTGCTTAGTGCGTTAGGTATAATTTCACGCATGACGTTTATACAGGTCTTTGCAGTACAAATAACTGAGTAAATACTGATGCAGATTTCTCCCTGTAGGTCACCCTTATACTAATTGATTATCTAGAATACTGAAGTTTATTTGTTCATTTGTTTTTACTCTTACTCTGTGACGTAGTAGGGTTAAAATGAACGTGAATGTTCTTTTATTGCAGTGTGTCCAATGGCTGGCATGCAAAGTCCATTTTACCAGTTTGGTCTTCCTTGGTGAGCTACCTAAATTAGACAACACTTGCCTGTAGTATGGGCTGCGTGAGATGCTAACAAATAAATAATAATGTCGATTGCATAAATCTAATGCCATCCTGCCCAGTGAATTTAGGTAGAGTGCAAAAATATAGAAATGCAGGGGCTTTGGGTTAGTCACTGCTTGCAGTTAGGTAGCTGAATATCATATCACATTGAATTAGGTACTTTTAACGTCACAACGATATTATTGGAGCAGACATACTGTTTTTGTATGGTTTTGATATAGTGTTCTGCGCCTCGCTTAAGGAATTCATAGTTTGGTGCTAAAGAAAATTGAAATTGAGAACAGAGAGGTACGGCAGCCAAGAGGGAATTGCCTGCAAAAGAGGCATACCTTTATGAAAGACCGAAAAATGCAAGCCAAAGGAATCTACGCACAAGCAACCAATTAGGTACTGAACGCCAATCAGTTACTCACACGCACTGAGTACTTTGCTACATAGAGAAATCACATGCAAAGCAGCATTAAGGCGATAGTACGTCACAGATTACGTAAGCCTAATAGTACAGTGACACAACCTCAGCAAACGTATTAAGTAACACAAAACAGCGTACAGACAATGTAACAGCAACGCTAATCACCGACTCATAATTGTCACATGCATTTCTATGCTTATAGGCAAACCAAACACAAAGCAGCGTGAAAGGCAGTGACAAAGACCTGCTGCTGTAGCCCAGAACATGGCTATGGCCTGGCACTACTGAGCTCGAGGCCGCGGGTTCCATCCCGGCTGCGGCATGTCGATGGAGGCGAAATGCAAAAAACGCTCGAGTACTTAGATTTAGTGGCACCATAAAGCACTCCTGATGGTCAACATCAATTGGGAGTCTTCCAGTACGCCATGCGTCATAATCATCGTTGGTTTGGCACGTAAAACCCGAGGATATATATATATATATATATATATATATATTAACATGACAGGACCATATACATTTCATATACCATCAAAAACACGAAACAATATTATTAGCAAACAGGGTACTTGAATCCATTTCAGAGCACAACTTGTGAGTAGAATAAATGATAGTTATAGAAGGCAGATTGTACGATTACAAATGAAGCTTACAGCTGATTATTCATTTAAGAGTTTGCCAAATGTCACTGCTAGCATGAATAATACCGGCTCATCGGTTATTTGTTGTATATGCATCGGCGGATGAAGAGCAATATTTCATCGTTTAAAACATGGGATCTGTCAAACTGTGGCAAAGTGACACGTTTTATAATTGCACACATCGATAGAAAACGTAAATACTCGCACAAAAAGAAACAGTTTGCAACAGAAACAACCAAATATCGCACGAAATATTTTATGGAAACATTACGTAGCATATTTCACAAAAAGAATGCGATTTCGGAGAGCCTCTTCAAATCACTGTAACATGAGAATTGTGTTATAAATACGCATTTGTTTAAGTCGCTCCCGAAGTACTATATGTAGTACTATGTAACTTCATAGTTGGTTACTTCATATGTAATCACGGCCGCTGGATGCAGCGCAAGTTCACTGAAAGAAAAATACTGCGGAAGCTCTCTAGCGAAACTTATCGGATAGTGTGTAAGCATTCTTTCGAGATGCTCACCTTGCACTCATCCAACGAATGATTGAGTGGCCGTGCATGTAACGCGGCGCCATTTGTCAAGGATGACGCAATGTGCAGCAAGCATTGCAATGACCCGTTGCAATTACCTAATAGGTGTACCTAATTAGTCGGAGTTGATCTCATTCGGTGACATTAATGTAATAGTACTTAATCTCAATCGAGATTAAGTAGTGTAATATGAACTAAACTTTGCTGATAGTGATAGGGCTTAAATAATGTCATAGCAATCAATTTTAATTACACCTATGTAATCTTAATTACCCTTAATTATTCTTGATTATCCTTAATCATTTGTCTTCATCAATTGAAATTAGGCTTAAATAATCTTAAGTAGACTTAAATAGTGCTGATTAGGCTAAATATTTAAACAATAATAATCCTAATTAGGATAATTAAACATATATTTGTTTCAATTAACCTTATTATTCTTAATTACGCTCAAATAATCCTCGTTACGCCTTATGTAATTTGATCGTAATAAATCTTACTAGTCTTCCCTTAACCTTAGTTACTCCTAATACCTCTCCGGTACTCACTATATATAGTCATAATCGTAAATCTCAGTAGCCGTACGTACTCATAAGGCCCCATTCTCATATACAGGGTGTCTCAGCGAACACTTTCAAAAATTCTTAAAGGTTGCCTGCGGCAGATAGCACAATTCTAGTTCATGAGCTGGTCTACTCGAAGAGGCGGACATTACTTGCACAAGAAATTTAAATGCAGAATCGAATAATTACCAAAAATTCACTAATTAGGTTTTTATCTAATTACCTTATGGCCCATATTGCGATTTACAAATTGTAGCCGTGGAATTCGCAAGGCGGATCCGCTTGAAACGAATTCTCGGGATGGTACCAGTTTCGACATATTAATTCCCGAACTTTGCGGAGAATTGCATTGGCGTTCCAGTTAGTTGCTTACGAAAACGTCGCTTTATGCATTGAAGCGCAAAATTAACATAGGACCCCATGCATACTTATGAAGTGCGTCGTGTCACGTGTCACAGACAGACGAACAGCTTTCCGAGGGAAGTAGACCTGCAATGCTTACGCAATAAAATGACATCTATATCAACGAGCAATTGCGTAAAGGCACTTAGTCAGGGACGCCTAAATATGAAGAAAAAAATAATAAAAGCCGCTTTTCTGCAAAAGGTACAAGCTTCTCATCAAATATTTATTTGAAATAATAGCATAAATAATACAAAATGTGCTGCGCTCTCCACAGACAGCATTATTTATGTGTAAAATAGCCGCTGGGGCTGACCAAAAGACCACGAATACCACTCGGCTCTGGAAAACCCCGCAGTAGGGTTCTATATCGATTGTACTTCGGAGATGAGGGTCAGCGAGGCAGTATTTAGCAGAAAATATAGTTACATTATTACGGAAGCATCTACACGAGAAGTCTTACATTTCTAAAACAGTTTTTAATTCACTAGCTTGAGTGAGAGGAGTGATTAAATAAGACTTATAAATTCAGTACACGCAACTAGCTTAAACACATTGCAAAGAAACAGTAGAAAGTTTTTACATTTGAATCTTAAGCTTCCAAAGATCTTAAAGAACAACTTGTATACTTCGTTTTAAAATATTTTTAATATTGTCAGGCTTTGTGAACTTTGATATGCGTATTGAACGAGTTGCAGAGAAAATAGTCAACGCGAAAATAATAAATAAACGGCTATTACACCGAAAACAATCTGCAACAAACATTTACAAACATTTAAACGCTTCATTACTAATATGCCTTGCGTACCACCCGCTCTTGTGGGCTTACAGACAGGCGTAAAAAAACATTTCATAGAATCTCCTCATGGAGTTGTTATCTGAATGATGCGGAAGCATTTCGTCGTAACGACGTGGTGTTGAGTGCTCCCACTCAACACTGCGGGTAATTCTAGCACTGCTGAGCGGCTGCGGTCGTCTTGGCGCAAATACGGTAAATGCGACAGCGCCGCGGCGACACGAACTGCTGTGGAAGGCGGCGCAAGGTGAAGTGATGAGGCAAGCAGAATACTCCAGGTGGTGGCGCCAGCTGCGCTGATGACGGTCCGATCCGAAGCCACGGCTGCTCCAGAGTTCTGGCTCACTAAAGGTGTGCCAAGTGCGTGCCTGATTGCACACGTCACGTAGTGACAGAGAGGCGCGCGTGCCACTAATCGCGCGTTCGTCGTCTTCTTCCACTTGAAAGCGATCATCTTACGCGAAGGACGGACGGACGGTCGGACAGTTTTCTCATTGGGTAACTATTTAAAATTTTAAAATTAACCGAAAATTCCGATGCGTCCTTATGCGAAATTTGAGCTCAGCTCTACACGTGTTTTCTTTCCGCGATATATTGGCTGGTGCGGACAATCTGTCACATGCGGAACGTTGCAAACTGGAGCCAAGTGACGCGACTGACTCGCTAATCGTGAGAGCGCGAAAGGTAGCGCGTGGGTGACGCGAGGGCGCGATTCACAGAAGCCGCCACGGACAGACCTCCGCTGATGGAGCGCTTTGTTTCCATATATGACATCGGTGACGTCAGCGATGAGCAAACGATGCGCGCTACTCTGGCGCCAACTCTTAGCCCTCGTTGCCGCAGAGCCTTTCTTGCGCGGCACTACGCTTTTCTTACGTTTTCGCCATACCCTCCTCCTCTGTTTTCCACCTGATGGTTCTGCTGCACCCTCCTCCTCCACTTCCATCCTTGCGCTCTCTTCCCTATCGCCATCTTTCCTCCCCCGTTGCGCTCAGCGTTCGCTCTTTCATCCTTCGCTGTGATCGCTCGGTTACGGCGTGGCTTGCCGCAGGGACGCAGGCCTAAGAGCTGCGCTCGAAAATTGACCATAACTTTCAGTACGGCCCTCGTATTAAAAAAGGTGTTTTTGTGGCTCTGGCATTGTTAATTTCGCCATTCATACTGCAACTCGCGTGAGGTTCATGGATCATCAGTATCATCATCAACCACCTATTAGTACGTCCGCTGCAGGACGAAGGCCCCTTCCTGCGAACTCCAGTTATCCCTGCATTGCGCTAACCGATTCCCCCAACTTGCGCCGCCTGCAAATTTCCCAAATTCATCACCCCACCTAATTTTCTGCCGTCTTCTGTGCTTATCTTCCATTGGCACACATTATCTAACTGTAATGGTCCTCCGGTTGTCTACTCTTCGCATTACATGTCCTGCTCAGCTCCATTTTTTTATGCTAATATCAACTAAAATATAGGCTATCCCCGTTTGCTCTGATCTTCACCGCTCTCTTCCTGCCTCTTAACGTTACACCTAAAACTTTTGGTTTCATCGCTCTTTGCGCGGTCCTTGTGGTCGAGCTTTGTTTACATCCAAGTTTCTGCCCCATATGTTAGCACCGGCAGGATGGAATGATTGTTTACTTTTCTGTTCAGGAGAGTGGTAAGCTCCCAGTCAGGATTTGATAATGCCTGCTCTATGCACTCCAACCCATTTTTATTCTTCCGCGAATTTGATTCTCGTGATCAGGGTCGTCTCCTGTGAGTAATTGACCTAGATAAAAAATACTCCTGCACAGGCTCCAGAGGTTGACTAGGAATCATTAATTTTTGTTCCCTTCCCTTGCCAGGCTCGTAAACATCAGCTTTGTCTTCTGCATAATAATCATCATCCCCACACCTACACTTTCTTGGTTAAGGTCCTCAATCACTTGTAATTCTTTGGCAGTGTTGCTGAACAGCACAATGTCATCTGAATACCGAAGGTGGCTGAGATATTCGGCATTGAGCGTCACTCTTAAGCCTTATGAGTCGAATATCTACGTACAATATCTACAAGGAAGTCTCAACACTATTCCACAGCTACCTTGCTCTCCACAAGAAAAGTAGAACATTACTTATCATGAAAGGGGCCAGGCGAGGGGACACAATCTCTGCAATCCTTACAAGGAGTATTCAAGCTATTAGGGGATCGTGGATATGCTCTTATTAATGACAGTGCGCATATGGCATGGCAGGTGGAACCAACAGTAGTCGAAAAGTGCTGTGTGTAAAAGAGACACACATGAATTCTAACTACACCAACTTTCTCCGGCTATATGCCATTTACCGCAAAGACCGAAACGGCGCTCTCGGCTCATCGGGCGCTGTGGCCATAATAGTAGATACCGGTGTCGCCTGCCAGCATTTACAGCTGCAAACGCCCTTGAGGCAGTTGTAATCAGAGCCACATTGTTTGATAAGCTAGTCAGAATTAGTTCCCTACACAACCCTCCCAGCTATCAAGTTTCCAAAACAGAATTCCAGAGCTTTATGTAGAACTTCCTGAGATTCATATTGTATTAGCAGATCTGAATGCATATATAACACCCTCCTGGGAGGTTCTTGTGATGTGAGACGGCATTTGTCAGAAAACTTCGTCTTCTCTACAGGTGCATGCTTGCTAAGTAAAAAAGCGCCCACGTTCTACAGCTTGTCAAAGAAAACCTTCTCATCTTTAGGTTTAAGCATCGCATCAAGTACACCCTTGCCGTACCTGGAATGGAACATGATCAAAAATTCATTTCCCCTTTGTCAAAAAATGAACAAGAGGTGATGAATGCTCTCCACATCCGCCACGGTGGAAAGTCGACTGTGCCGACTAGATACGATACAGAGAGTTGACGCATTTGGCGTGCGATGACATCTGTACTCTTCCTTTGGTTGATGCAGTGGCATATTTGAAAGCGTTTATAGTTGATGCAGCGTCAAAATGCATCTCCGAAACAAGTTAATCGCGCTACAAACGACGTGTTCTCTGATAGAATGACGAGCGTAAGGAAGCTTGCAGAAATTAAAATAATGTTTGGAGTCACCTTGGCGAATCTACAACTCTGTAGAGCCGCATCATCTTCAAGAAAATAAAATCTGAGGGTAGAAGAACGTGCCGCCATGCCAAAAGGGAAAACTAAAAAAAAAATATCGGGCATAAACTCTTATACATACGAAAAGAAAGCTTCGAAAAGCGTTCATAAATTAAAAGGCCGGCAAACTCATTGTCTACGGTTAGTAAACCCTCAGGGACATACTCTCAAAGATCAGGCTGATATTTTCGGATCACGCTTTGAGCACACTTGTAGCTCATCCCATTATTCAGATACATTCCTTAGATATCGGCGACTAGCAGAGAAATCACCTCTTGATCGAGGAGGAACAAGGAATGAACAATACAATCGTACATTTAGCATGGCGGAGTTTCAGGCCTCATTGGTTCAAATAAGTCGGCCCCAGGAAATTATCGAATAGTTAACGACATGATCAAGCACCCAAATCCTGAAACCCACAAAAATAATACTGCCATCCTTCAAGGCTATATTTTCTGCTTGGCAAATTCTGTCCGCCTCGGAAGAAGCGAAATCATTCCAACACTGAACGACGGCAAGCACCCACCTTCGCCCATCAGTTATAGGCCTATAGCCTTAACAAGTTGCCTGTGTACACTGTTCGAGCAAATGCTGAACCGGCACCTCCATCATTTTCTTGAAAGTAACCAAATAGTAGATTACCTGCAGTGTGGTTTCAGGGAAGGCAGATCCACTGATCGCCTTGTCCATATTGAGACGAATATTCGCAATGCCGTTGTGAATAAAAAGATTTTTTGTCAGAATTTAGTGATATGGAGAAGGCATACGACACCACGTGGTGAATCGGAATTCTCCGTGACTTTGCTGGAATGTTAATCCGAGGCAATTTCATAAATGTCATTCAGAGTTACCTGTCTAACCGCACGTTCCGTGTTAGAAATGGTAATGTACTACCTCATCCATTTGTACAGGAGACTGGTGTACCACAAAGTGGTGTGCTAAGCTGTACCCTTTACGTGGTAAAAATGAACTCTCTGCATACTGTCATACCGCGTAGAATGCTTTATTCTGTGTATGTGGATGACGGGCAAATAGGTAAGGGTCTTGTAATATTGCTATCAGCGAGCGACAAGTACAGCTTGGGCTTAACAAATTGTCTAAGTGGGCAGACGAGAGCGGATTCAAACAAAATCCCACAAAAGTATGTGTCCTTTTCTCGAATACGAGGTGTGTACTACCTGACCCCGTCATTGATCTTAATGGAGAACGGCTATCGGTGAGCCATGAACATAAATTTTTAGGCCTCATTTTAGACTCTAAATGAACTTTTATCCCACACTTCAAATATCTGAAAGCGAAGTGCCTGAAGACAATGATTCAATTGAACCTCTTGTCCCGAACATCTCGGCGAAGTGACAGAAGGTGCCTCTTGAACATGTACAAAAGTTTTATACGGTCACGCCTTGACTACGGAGGCATATCCTACAACTCCGCTACGCCTAGTGCTTTGAAGATCATAGATGCCGTTCGCCACTTGGAAGTTTCTACTACACCGCCCCCCACCCCCTTGAAGGTGAAATCAGATACTCCGCATCCATGTCGTTCGACTGTTCGCGACATGTCCACTGCAGGGCTGTTGCGCCCCCGCACAGCCATTGGGCCTCCTCTATCTCTCCTGTTGGAAGCACTGTCAGAAGACACAGGCGTCCCTTTTCTAGAAAATGTCCTAATGGTTCCTACTCCGCTTCCACCACTTTGGGGGTGGCAGAATACCCAGTTTGACATCTCTTTCGCAGAAATATCAAAACTAGCACCTGACGCACATAAACGTTCACATTTTCTTGAACTTCAGGAGAAGTATACCTGTACTGAAATTTATACAGATGCTTCTAAGTCACCTGCTGGTGTTGATTACGCTAATCTAGGACCATCGTTTTTAATATCCGGTACACTGAATCCACATGCAAATACCTTTACGGCGGAGGCATACGCAATACTCGCTACAGTTTAAGCACACAAAGCAAATGAATCTTGTAACGTCCTGGTCAAAAGAAGAAGGGAAAGTGAAGAGAGAGAAGAAGAAGAAGAGGATCGAATGAAATCAGTAAACAGTTGATCAGTCTCGGATCCTTTATTTTACATTTGGCGCAGCCCGACAGGATGTGGATAGAAGTACGAGTTGGTACTACTACAGCGGGACAACCGTACGTCACGTCATACCAAGCCGAAGATGAAGAACAAGTCGAAGTCCAAGAGACAGCGACGTCACCGAGCCTGCTCCAGTTCATCGCAAGTAAGGCTAAAGTCACCGAGGCAGATCTCGTCAGCCGAGGTACGTGGAAGATTAATATCAAAATGTCCGACTATGAAAAGCACTTCAGACAGTTATCAAGTAGCAAGCCCTTTCAAAATGATAATAGCCAGGACATTGCTATGCTTATGGAGCGGATGTTGAAAGTGCAGGCGTCTCAAATTGAGCAACATGGACAGTTGCTTGCTATGCTAACAGAGACTCTGCGCGCTAACAATGGTCCCAAAGCTGAATTAGTGAAGCCGGACATGTTCGATGGGACGACGGCGTCGGCAACCACTTGGTTGAAGTTCTTTGAATATGCTTGTGAAAAGAACTGCTGGTTCACGTCACAGGATAAAGTGCAAAATATGACACTATTTCTTGTACACAATGCCAAGAAATGGTATGAGCTCCGCATAACAGACCATCCGGACGACGCCTGGGATCACTGGAGAGCAAGTTTTATCTCGGCTTTTGATCAGAACCCGGTCGACCGATGGGACAAAGCTATATTTTTCAAACAATGCTCAAGTTCACTAATTGACTATTTCTACGAGAAGAGACGGCTGTTGCTGTTAGCAGATCCTACTTTGCCTAAGTCGTCTATTGTACCGTTAGTCATCCACGGTATGACAAAGGAATGCCAAAGGCAAGTGCAAATAAGGTCGCCTAAGACAGTTGAAGACCTACTGGGGTGTCTTAAGGACGTTTACCATGAAGCCCCTGGGCCCGTTGCGCAGCACAATTGGATCCATCCAGCCAGGGTTTATCCGGATAATACAGCGACAGCAATGACAGCATCTACCAGAAGCGCAGCTTCGGACTATTTCCCTAGCAACCGAGACGTCAAGGAGACAAAAAACGAATAAACGTGGGTGCACAGCCCCACCCGTGTAACCAAAACGAGGCTGTCTACTTGATTCGATCAAACGTTTTACAAACGGCACTGCTTATTAACGGAAAAGAAGTAAGTGCCCTAGTCGACACAGGAGCTTCAGTAAGTCTGATTAATCAAACCATGGTAAAAGCAGAATGACATGCGACAAGGTAAAATGGTAACGGTTAAGAGCTACGATGGATCATCTCGAACACTGCACACTTGGACAAGAGTCAGTATACATTTGGCTGGGGAGGACTTCACAGTAGAAGCGCTGGTTATGCGTGATGTCGAATTCTTGTTTATACTGTCAAGACCCGACATGAAGAAGCTACGAATGAACATTTCTTGGAAAGATGAAGTGACTTTAGACTCCCTGGTTTCAAATGTCCAGACACCGCCACAGATGAGGACTGCCAAATGCGCTAATGACATATGGACAATTTTTTCCCGAACTTATATGCCTCGATACATATCCACCTGCAGCTTCTGTACCCGAAGTGCATTTTGAACTCCGCGACACGACTATTGTACGGAAGAGAGCCTACAAGATTTCTCATGAAAAGAAAGTATGGCTGAAACAAGAGCTGCAACAAATGCTGAACGCTGGAATAATAAGGCCCTCAACATCACCTTTTGCGTCTCCTGTAACTATTGTTCCCAAAGAAGATGGTTCACTGCGACTTTGTACTGATTATCGGCAAATCAACACCCAAACAGAACTGTATCCATTCCCTATGCCTTTGATTGACGACATCATTAATGATACTGGAGGATGCCAATGGTTCTCACGAATCGATTTGTGCAAAGGTTACTGGCAGGTCCCTCTCCAGGAAAAATCAAAGAAGTACACGGCATTTATAACACCATTTGATATATATGAATACAACCGTCTGCCATTCGGTTGGAAGAACTCGGGTGCTTGGTTTCAGCGCATGATGAACGGGGTACTTAAAGATTTCATCGGAGATTTCTGCAATGTTTATGTCGATGACATAATTATTTACTCCCGTACCGAGGAAGAGCACTGTTCCACGTCTCTCAAATACTAGAAGCGTTGAGCAAATCACAACTAAAAATAAACAAGAAGAAAAGTGAATTCTTTCAGAGAAAGGTGGTGTTCCTTGGCAGAGTCCTGGACGGCTTCACGAAGACGACAAAGGAACAGTCCGTCCAACGAATCAAGGAAATGTGTAAGCCCTACGATGTTCACTCCCTGCGTGTATTCTTGGGATTGGCAGGACATTTTCGGGCGTTCATTAAAGACTTTGCGGCGATATCCAGGTGTCTTACAAGGCTCACTCAAAAGGAAGTTCCCTTTGTGTGGAGCGACGAGTGCGACCGTGCATATGAAAAACTGGTGCGCGCGATATCTTCAGATCCAATCTTGATATTACCTGATTTCGCCAAACCCTTCGAACTCTGCACTGACGCGTCCAATTATGGCACAGGAGCAGTGTTATACCAACGAGATTCCAGCCAAGACAGAAGCCACCAGTTAAAGGCCATTGGCTATTACTCCTACACCTTTTCAAAAGCGGAAGTAAATTACACCACCACGGAAAAGGAGGCCCTAGCAGTAGTGTTAGCGTTACGATACTTCAGGAGTTATTGGAGGGCCGTCGGTTCAAGCTTTCACGGACAATCAGGCTTTGACATACCTTCTGAGCCTTACACAACCGAAGGGAAGAGTGGCGAGATGGATTAGCGAAATTCAGCAGTTCACGTTTGATGTTAGCCACAGACCTGGTGAAAGCTACCTGACGCGGACGCATTATCACGGTTGCACATACCACCAATAAACAACGACCAAGGGGCACACGTCGCAAGTGTATGGGAAGATACTGAAGAACTAAAATTAATCGACGGAAAGGTTTGTTGTACCTCAAAGCTGCATATCCAAATATTGCGGCTCTATCATGACAGTCCACACTCAGGGGGGCATGATGGCTTTTGGCGGACTTACTGAAGATTCAGAAACGTTTTACGTGGAAGAAAATGAAAGCCGATGTAGAGAATTATGTCAAGACCTGTCATCAATGTCAGACTATCAAGGCCCAAGTTCCCGCCCAAAAGGAAACCAAATGGTCATTCCTTTGTATTCAGATGTCCCCTTCGAAGTCGTCCATCTCGATTTCGCTGAAATCAAAAAGAAAGGGGAGGGTGTGCGCCGGACTCAGTTCTTTATAGGGGCTGTTGACCAGTGCACACGTATGGCGGCGGCCAAGCCCGAAAAAAATGCAAACAGTGTGATTGCACTGAGGAAAGAGAGCATTTAGACACACCAGGTGATTGTGTCTGATAATGGACCTGCATTGTCCGCAGCGAGAGCTCCGTCGGTGGGCAGCAGAAAAGTGGTATCACTTGAGATTTTCAGCACCATATCACCGGAAGGAAATGCTCTAGCAGACGTCTCATACGTGACTTGAAGACCTCATTTCTATATACGCCAGAATTTTCGTGGAGGATGGAAGTGTGCTCTTGAGTCAGCGTTAGGCTCACATCAATCCCCACAGCTGGACTTGGCTGTAGCCCTCAGTTTGCTGCCTTTCAGAAGACAACGTGGTTACCAGCAGATCACGAACTGGTATAGTAGGGAGATCCATATCCAGAACGCAAGAAGACGTCAGAAGAATACCATATTGTATAAACGTACCATGAAGAAATATTACGACTCGCGCCACGCAACGCATATGCCCAACGTAC
>NC_051164.1:40842085-40898973 GCF_013339745.2 Dermacentor silvarum | reverse complement strand
GATCCTTTATTTTACATTTGGCGCAGCCCGACAGGATGTGGATAGAAGTACGAGTTGGTACTACTACAGCGGGACAACCGTACGTCACGTCATACCAAGCCGAAGATGAAGAACAAGTCGAAGTCCAAGAGACAGCGACGTCACCGAGCCTGCTCCAGTTCATCGCAAGTAAGGCTAAAGTCACCGAGGCAGATCTCGTCAGCCGAGGTACGTGGAAGATTAATATCAAAATGTCCGACTATGAAAAGCACTTCAGACAGTTATCAAGTAGCAAGCCCTTTCAAAATGATAATAGCCAGGACATTGCTATGCTTATGGAGCGGATGTTGAAAGTGCAGGCGTCTCAAATTGAGCAACATGGACAGTTGCTTGCTATGCTAACAGAGACTCTGCGCGCTAACAATGGTCCCAAAGCTGAATTAGTGAAGCCGGACATGTTCGATGGGACGACGGCGTCGGCAACCACTTGGTTGAAGTTCTTTGAATATGCTTGTGAAAAGAACTGCTGGTTCACGTCACAGGATAAAGTGCAAAATATGACACTATTTCTTGTACACAATGCCAAGAAATGGTATGAGCTCCGCATAACAGACCATCCGGACGACGCCTGGGATCACTGGAGAGCAAGTTTTATCTCGGCTTTTGATCAGAACCCGGTCGACCGATGGGACAAAGCTATATTTTTCAAACAATGCTCAAGTTCACTAATTGACTATTTCTACGAGAAGAGACGGCTGTTGCTGTTAGCAGATCCTACTTTGCCTAAGTCGTCTATTGTACCGTTAGTCATCCACGGTATGACAAAGGAATGCCAAAGGCAAGTGCAAATAAGGTCGCCTAAGACAGTTGAAGACCTACTGGGGTGTCTTAAGGACGTTTACCATGAAGCCCCTGGGCCCGTTGCGCAGCACAATTGGATCCATCCAGCCAGGGTTTATCCGGATAATACAGCGACAGCAATGACAGCATCTACCAGAAGCGCAGCTTCGGACTATTTCCCTAGCAACCGAGACGTCAAGGAGACAAAAAACGAATAAACGTGGGTGCACAGCCCCACCCGTGTAACCAAAACGAGGCTGTCTACTTGATTCGATCAAACGTTTTACAAACGGCACTGCTTATTAACGGAAAAGAAGTAAGTGCCCTAGTCGACACAGGAGCTTCAGTAAGTCTGATTAATCAAACCATGGTAAAAGCAGATGACATGCGACAAGGTAAAATGGTAACGGTTAAGAGCTACGATGGATCATCTCGAACACTGCACACTTGGACAAGAGTCAGTATACATTTGGCTGGGGAGGACTTCACAGTAGAAGCGCTGGTTATGCGTGATGTCGAATTCTTGTTTATACTGTCAAGACCCGACATGAAGAAGCTACGAATGAACATTTCTTGGAAAGATGAAGTGACTTTAGACTCCCTGGTTTCAAATGTCCAGACACCGCCACAGATGAGGACTGCCAAATGCGCTAATGACATATGGACAATTTTTCCCGAACTTATATGCCTCGATACATATCCACCTGCAGCTTCTGTACCCGAAGTGCATTTTGAACTCCGCGACACGACTATTGTACGGAAGAGAGCCTACAAGATTTCTCATGAAAAGAAAGTATGGCTGAAACAAGAGCTGCAACAAATGCTGAACGCTGGAATAATAAGGCCCTCAACATCACCTTTTGCGTCTCCTGTAACTATTGTTCCCAAAGAAGATGGTTCACTGCGACTTTGTACTGATTATCGGCAAATCAACACCCAAACAGAACTGTATCCATTCCCTATGCCTTTGATTGACGACATCATTAATGATACTGGAGGATGCCAATGGTTCTCACGAATCGATTTGTGCAAAGGTTACTGGCAGGTCCCTCTCCAGGAAAAATCAAAGAAGTACACGGCATTTATAACACCATTTGATATATATGAATACAACCGTCTGCCATTCGGTTGGAAGAACTCGGGTGCTTGGTTTCAGCGCATGATGAACGGGGTACTTAAAGATTTCATCGGAGATTTCTGCAATGTTTATGTCGATGACATAATTATTTACTCCCGTACCGAGGAAGAGCACTGTTCCCACGTCTCTCAAATACTAGAAGCGTTGAGCAAATCACAACTAAAAATAAACAAGAAGAAAAGTGAATTCTTTCAGAGAAAGGTGGTGTTCCTTGGCAGAGTCCTGGACGGCTTCACGAAGACGACAAAGGAACAGTCCGTCCAACGAATCAAGGAAATGTGTAAGCCCTACGATGTTCACTCCCTGCGTGTATTCTTGGGATTGGCAGGACATTTTCGGGCGTTCATTAAAGACTTTGCGGCGATATCCAGGTGTCTTACAAGGCTCACTCAAAAGGAAGTTCCCTTTGTGTGGAGCGACGAGTGCGACCGTGCATATGAAAAACTGGTGCGCGCGATATCTTCAGATCCAATCTTGATATTACCTGATTTCGCCAAACCCTTCGAACTCTGCACTGACGCGTCCAATTATGGCACAGGAGCAGTGTTATACCAACGAGATTCCAGCCAAGACAGAAGCCACCAGTTAAAGGCCATTGGCTATTACTCCTACACCTTTTCAAAAGCGGAAGTAAATTACACCACCACGGAAAAGGAGGCCCTAGCAGTAGTGTTAGCGTTACGATACTTCAGGAGTTATTTGGAGGGCCGTCGGTTCAAGCTTTTCACGGACAATCAGGCTTTGACATACCTTCTGAGCCTTACACAACCGAAGGGAAGAGTGGCGAGATGGATTAGCGAAATTCAGCAGTTCACGTTTGATGTTAGCCACAGACCTGGTGAAAAGCTACCTGACGCGGACGCATTATCACGGTTGCACATACCACCAATAAACAACGACCAAGGGGCACACGTCGCAAGTGTATGGGAAGATACTGAAGAACTAAAATTAATCGACGGAAAGTTTGTTGTACCTCAAAGCTGCATATCCAAAATATTGCGGCTCTATCATGACAGTCCACACTCAGGGGGGCATGATGGCTTTTGGCGGACTTACTGGAAGATTCAGAAACGTTTTACGTGGAAGAAAATGAAAGCCGATGTAGAGAATTATGTCAAGACCTGTCATCAATGTCAGACTATCAAGGCCAAGTTCCGCCCAAAAGGAAACCAAATGGTCATTCCTTTGTATTCAGATGTCCCCTTCGAAGTCGTCCATCTCGATTTCGCTGAAATCAAAAAGAAAGGGGAGGGTGTGCGCCGGACTCAGTCTTTTATAGTGGCTGTTGACCAGTGCACACGTATGGCGGCGGCCAAGCCCGGAAAAGAAAATGCAAACAGTGTGATTGCACTGATGGAAAGAGAGGCATTTAGACACACCAAGGTGATTGTGTCTGATAATGGACCTGCATTCCGCAGCGAGAGGCTCCGTCGGTGGGCAGCAGAAAAGGGTATCACTGAGATTTTCAGCACCATATCACCCGGAAGGAAATGCTCTAGCAGAACGTCTCATACGTGACTTGAAGACCTTCATTTCTATATACGCAGAATTTCGTGGAGGATGGAAGTGTGCTCTTGAGGCAGCGGTTAGGCATCACAATCAATCCCACACAGCTGGACTTGGCTGTAGCCCTCAATTTGCTGCCTTTCAGAAGACAACGTGGTTACCAGCAGATCACGAACTTGGTATAGTAGGGAAGATCCATATTCCAGAACGCAAGAAGACGTCAGAAGAATACCATATGTATAAACGTACCATGAAGAAATATTACGACTCGCGCCACGCAACGCATATGCCCAACGTACAACCTGGAGACATGGTGCTAGTACGAAAAGGTCTTGATCGTTCGAAGACTGCTTTCACGGGCCCTTATGTCGTCCTCAAAACGGTAAAGCAGCAAGGTATACTCAAGTCTGTGCACTTTGAAGGACCAGCAGGCAAGACAGAAATTACAACTGTAGGTAACCTAGTGCCTTACCATCCGCGGAAGGATGGCAATAAGAGACCCGGAGAATGTAACGTCCTGGTCAAAAGAAGAAAAGAAAGTGAAGAGAGAGAAGAAGAAGAAGAGGATCGAATGAAATCAGTAAACAGTTGATCAGTCTCGGATCCTTTATTTTACAAATCTCACATAGCTATTTTGTTCACGGACTCATTCAGTGTAGTCCGACGCCTAATGAGTTTACGAAAACATAAAACCACTGTATTTAACGAACTATATATATTGATGTGCACAGTTTATATGGGTAGACAATTCATTGTCCTATGCTGGGTATACCTGGCGACGGTGGCATAAAAGGCAATGAAGCTGCCGACGAGAACGCTACTTCAGTAGCCTTTTAGCGACACCGACACAAACATACCAATTCCAGCCGCATACACTAAATCATACTTACGGCATAAGCTGAAGAAGCAGTGGTAGAACCAGCGAGATACCCAGCTATCCAATAAACTACGCTTGATCAAACTAGTCTACCGGATATCGGAGAAAACAGCCCGATACAAGGAAGTGATTGCTGCAAGATTAATAATAAGAAACACTTAGTGAACTCGCTATTACTTCTTGACGGGAAGCAATCCTCCGACATGTAGTAAGCGTGGCAATACTCTAACAGTTATTCATGTTCTTCTCGAATTCTATGCTACACAAGCAGACAGGAATTTTTTTCCTTCCGAAAATCGCGAAAATATCTCTCTGCACCCAGCATTCTTTCTGACTCAGGAATCACTTTTTAATTTCAAAAGTGTTTGTAACTTTTTAGCCGAAACAAACATCCTGAATATCATTTGGCCAGGATATTCGCAGCACGTTCCTATCAGCTCTTGCCTTTGAGGGCACTATTGGATCACTGTTAGTATGTCACTGATATGTTCTATTGAATCACTTGTTTTTAATGAAATTCTAGTTGTCACAGCCACGCAAGTGTTTGTCATTATTTAATAGCTATACATTTTACACAATTTACAGTGACAGAGTTTTCAACCTTTTTACACCAATGTTACTTTCACCACTACCACTGAACGTTTTCATTTCTTAATGAATTCATTGATAAAACATCATATTTTGTCATAGCATTCTTTGATCATATCCCCTGGTCCTTGCGCCATTAAACACTACACATCATCATTGATTTTGACGGCATCTGCTCTGGCCTAGTTAATACTGTGTCGGTAAGGATTGACTGAAAACTGATAACAAATGGTGGTGCCTTTTATAAAGGCACAACCACCCAAATATGAAAAAAAAAGACTTTGAAATCGTCGATGGCACACCGACGTAAACCGGTGAGGGGTTTTCGGGGCTATAATTGGGGAACAGAATTTTGACGTTCATTTTGTCTTGTCTTCATTCATTTTGTTTTGTCTATTACAGTAAAACTAACGAAAGTATATATAGTTTGGAAGGTGTAGCTCAGCAGTGTAAAGAGACTTAATGTCTTTCTTTAGTGTCCGTTTAACACTTGAGCAGAGTCTCTTGGTAACTACAACGGCAATGATGACTAGAGACCGGATTTTAGGCAAATGCCTTTTTTGTTCCTTGCGCTCCTATCGCCCCACTTTGATATATGAGCATGAATTAGAGGTTAAGAAGGGCTTTTATAGTGTTTTTATACTGCCTATAAATGCATATTTTGGCGTTTGTGCCTAAATGCCGATGAATGCCTATAAATGCCTATTTTCAGTATCGGCGCCTATATGAACACTATTTAGCCTCAAGTTAAGCTTTCGTGTGCAGTTAGAGACCGTTATTCATGTTACCGGGCAACATTGACTGTTCGGAACTCTATGGGGTTCAACCTAGTCATCTAGTTCAACCAACTCTCGGAAAATAACCGTTAGCAGCAGTGAAATGGGACGCGCCGCGGTTGGCGAATGCGAAACCGCGTACAGCCGTCAGGGGAAAGGAGAGTGAAGAGCAAAAGAAGAAAGAAAAATGTGATGGCACGCGGCTTTTGTTTTGTTTGAAATTTACTTTTTGAGGTGTTCACTGCCGTCGAGCGTTCCTTCTCAGCTGCGTACAAGATCATTCTCAGTGGTAAAGAGGAACAATTTTGAATCCAAAAATCTGGAAATGTTGGTAGTTAGCTATTGTTTCTACAATCTTCACAGTGATTCTTAAACTACGTTCCGGGAGCTCTGCAAACAGATTTCTTCAAACATGTGCACTTCAAATGGGCGGAAGTGTATTTGGCAGTGTTGGGACGTATTGCCTGTACAATTCCGATAATGTCATTGTATATGAGAAAATTGCCAGAGTTGTACCTAACAGTCCTCATATAAGAACATGTTAATTTCTTAATAAATTGTAGTCTCTCTTGCATTTATTGTTTGTCTGTTTTTGTTGTGTCTTAATTTATTGCGTCAAGCAGACATAAAGTAGCGCTTTTTTTTGATCAGTATTCCCAGCTTTCAAGTATTCTTGTTTATGCTTCTTTCACTTTATGCAACGCTCGAGTACAGTGGCCATTGAACATGAATATGAGCAGTGTGCTTGTTGAATTACGCCAAATGATCGTCATTAGTCCAGCAGTTTTATGGGACAATTGCACGGATACGTTCAACTGTTGGCGCCTTTGTGCCATCATAAACAATAACATTTCTTGTTTTCCTGTCGTAGATACAGGTCGCGCACGTCTTCGTTTGAAATTATTTGCATTTATGTAAAAATTTATTGTGCCTATATTTCCGACGTTGGCGGCCTAAAACGTTGCTTTTCCTGCCTATTGTTGGCGCCTAAGACGCGCTTTTTTAATGCCTAAAGAATCGACCTCTAATGATGACGGTGAAGTTGCACATATCTCTCTGCAGTTCCTCTAGCATTGATCGAAAACTACGAACTGTAACATAATATTCATCTTTCGCAAATAAGTTCTGCGTAATCCCACAAGGTGGAGGAAGTATCAAGAAAAGGAAAATTGTCATGCACAAAACTACACAGGAAACCCATGATGCTTTCGTGATCCTTTCTTTCATGATACGTCCTCCACCTTTTGGGATTCCGCAGAACTGATTTGCCATATTCTGTGTCCTTTTGCTTCAACTTGTTGATTAATTTGCCCACGCGCTGCGATCGGTTAGCCTCCTGGTTAGCTCAGATGTTAGAGCCACCACCCCGGAAAGGCGTTGGTCCCGGGTTCCGATCCCGGACCACGACAAATTTTTCCTCAACTGCGAAGCGTCCTTTCTGAGAAACCCGTTGGGTTTCCTGTGTAGCTTCGTGATATATTCGGGTACATAACAATTTTTTTTCTCTTTCATAATAACCTTTATTATTGTCTAGGTCTCTGAACGTGGGAGCGATCGGAAGTGTAATTGCGCATGAAATGACCCATGGTTTTACTGGAAGAGGTAAGAGTTGTACAGTGCATCATGCGTTCTATTACCAGAAATGCCTTTTCTACTTTCAACAATGCGTACGCTCCACATTCACTACTCAAGAGTACCTGTTCATCTTGTATTCACGAGCACCAATAATTATAACTTAAAACCATACTGGGCGAGCATCGCGAAAGCTACTATTTCTAAAACTGTTTTATTGTGTGACCTACCTCCCCCGCGTATTCCCATAGTCATTTCTTTGGTAAGCACAATATATTGTTTTGATTTTAGAGCAGCACACCTAACGCAAAAAAAAAAAAATCCGAGGACCCCTTTATGAGTTGAGAACGTGAAAGAATTAATGCCCAATTGAACGTCGCTGAGCGGTCCTTAAGTTATGAACTCCCCACGGGTAAGTGAGGCCGTTGAGATGCTTGGCGCGTTTTAGGGGCGAAGCTCCTCTAGCCGGGGCTCGATCCCTCGCGCCGTGTACGCTAGTTCTCATTGCTCCCGCTAGAGGCGCAGCTGTGCTATAATTCAAAAGGTGCCCACTAGATGGCGCACCGCCACTCAGGCGGCTAGGGAGCCTACATACAAGCGCCGTTTTAGGGTGGTGACAACCTTTGTAAGGGTACTTGCCGCCGCCAGCTAAATTGGCGGGTAAAATTTTCCGCCAAATATAGCACGTGGGAATCAAAATGGCGAAAAGACCAGCCGACAGACCACGTTTCGCGCAACCGTTGGTGCCTGTAAACTAATTCAATTTTTAAAGTAAACTTTGGCCTCAGCAGCCAGAGACACATAGCGTGCCTGAGAGCAGTGCATGTCACGTCTACGTTTTAGTTAAGCAGGCTTTTAAGCACAGTTTTTATTACAGCACACTTCGAAAAACACCCTTTATATCGTGCGTACAACTGGAAGATAACGACAATGTTTATTGCAGTCCACATTCTTGGCGTGAGGCAATACTACCACGAGCACGCCGCCGTACCTTATAACTTGATGCTTTGTATGCTATGAAAAAAAAAAAGTTTGATGTGTTAAAATAAAAGGAAAAGGCGACTAGTATATTAAAGATTTGTGCAGGTTTCGTGCGCACATTGGTGCAAAACTAAATTAATGAAATTTAATAGATCGCGTGCCAAAATGGGTACATCAGAGCGTGACAAAAAGAAAGAAGGAATGCGCCGCGTCTTCTAGCGAAATTGGGAATCAAAATGGCTACTCACCAAATTTGGCGGTAAATAGCGCTCAAAATTTCGGAGTTGTCACCACCCTAAAACGGCGCTTGCATGTAGGCTCCCTACAGGCGGCTAAAGCCCCTTGATGTTAGAAAGTAGCGACACGCTTTGATCTACGCCGCAACACCCTCGCCGGCGCGGCCAACGACCTCTTTTTCTCCCCCTCTTTCGCAGAGCCATCCGCCACGCTGAATGGCTGCGGCGCTCGAGACTACCCCGTCAGGTGACCCTGACGTCACGAAAACGGCGCGAAACTTGCTTTCGCGCGCCTTTAGTTTCTCCCGCTCGCCATGAGCAGTCCAAGTGGTGGTCGCCCTGCCGCTCCGAACGTTTCCCAAGTGTTTCCCAAGTTTTTCCAATCTTTCGTAGGAATCTGAGATTCGTTCTCCGTGAAAATGCCTTGCTGCTGCGCGTTTCAATGCAGCAGCAGGCCAGAGAAAGGGCAAGCCTTATTTTATATCCCCCGAGGTGAACGGAATGTCGTGCGTCGAAAGCAGTGGCTCCATAACATCGGGAGAAGGAATTTCGCCCCTACTAAGCACGCCGTTCTTTGCGAGGTCAATGTTGCAGCTTTCCTCATATTTGTAGATGAAGTTGCATGGAGATTTTAATGCTCTTCGCATAGCCGGACTCTTTGTTCAGTTTAACACAGAGCACCGATAACTGTGCATATATTTTTTTTAAGTGAGTCGGCTGAAATTTTCGTTGACTCTTCGAGCCGTGACAAAGCTTTTTGTGTTTTCGCGCGTGCGTTAGTTTTCAAATGTATGTAATTTGTGAGTTAATGCCTGTAACTCATATTTTGTAGTTGTGTGCGTGTGTGTGTGCGTGTGTGTGTGCGTGTTTGTGTATGTGCGTGCTTGTGTGCGTGCTTGTGTGCGTGTATGTGTGTGCATGTATGTGTGTGCGCGCGTGTGTGTGTGCGTGTGATCCTTGCGCCTGATACTTGTGAAGCCAAGGAACTATTTTACTCTTATTGCGTGCTTATTGTATCTTTGCAAAGTTTCAATACAGCGAGAGTTTTTTCTTTATGTACTTTATGTTGCGAAGGCATGAACCGCAATATATAGGTAGATAAGTGGTATTATGTATTATTCGCGCATGCTCATTAAGTACAAGCCACGCGCTTCTGATAATCTCCCTCAATTCTGATAAACTTGACATCTTGAAGTCCGTTAGTTAATTATCAAGTGCCAGTCTTAGCAGTTTCCATGTAAGCAATCAGCCTTTTTTTTTTGAGAGAGAGAGACTTAGGTTACTCCCAGAGGTGATGGAATGTAATTTCTCGTCGTTTCATAGTGACGGAATACAGGCGCGTGTGTAAAGGTCTATGTTGGCTGTTTCGCTAACGCAACACGTATTTCGCACAGTGGCATTGGTACAAAGGCTTTAGGCCCACTCATTTTGGCGAATTCACTTTAAGTAAACTACCACCCTTTTAAGAGCGAAGATTGTGAACCAAATTCTCGTTTATACTCTACGCTGCTTATATTGTATGCACCCAATACACCTCCGCGTTACGGACAACCCAAGTGGCGACGTAGAGGTAAACAGCTCAGCCACTGCTTGGTACTCTTTTTTCGGAGCGCTTCCGCTTGTATTTATCGAAGCGTCCACAAAAAAAAAAAATGTCACGACGTTCTATCGGAAACGTACTTTCGTCATGACAGTTTCACAAGGAATAAATTCCCATACAACGCTTCAAAGGGCCGAATAAACAAGCGCGCGCATTGATTCTAATGCGGCTGCAGCGAGCCACTGGAGGGTTCAGGGCCGCGCCGGCCCGGTGAGCGGGAGAAATCCGAGGAGAATTGAGGAGGAAAGCGCACGCGTGGGGGAGAGTGTCGCTACTTTCTAACATCAAGGGGTTTTACAGGCGGCGCGGCACACACCTGCATTCCTCGGCTCCGCTGCACACTCAGCGCCCGCGCTATAGTTAGCGTATTGTGTTGTATATACACAATATACACATTGTGCATACACACAATGTACGTTAGTTAGAGTACATTGTGTATATAAGTGTATATGTATTCACCCTATAACAACGTGTCACGTCTTTATATGATGTGTGGGCGAATGTTTCACGGTTTTACTGAGAAGCGTTGGAGCTTCGCCCCACTCATCAGCATTCACTTCGTGGATGGCGTGGGTTTTTTTATTTGGCCTTCCCGAAGCGCAGTTATAACGCAGGCGAGAGCTTGCGCTTACAAGGAACGCGTCGATAATGCAGGCTTCCCAGAGCGAGAGCGATGTCGCGTCGCGGCGGTGCCCTCTCCCTCCATGCAATACCGCTGCAGCAGGTTTTCCATTTCGCTCACTCTATTCCACCGAAGCCCGAGCTAGCAAGCGCGAGCCAGCGTCACGAGCTTGCGAGGCGCGCTCGTGACGTGGCGTCGCAGCCAAAGGGAAGTTAGGCACCGTTTCGCTGCTACAGACGCCACCGAATTTTTTGCTCAATGGGTCATTTGACAGCTTCGCGTCAAAATGTCGTTTCGCATAGATGGCGAAGCAATGACGGCGATAGCCTAAAGCGCTCCTTTCCAGCAGCTTTCGAATTATCTTCGTATCGCTCTTCATCTGCAATCAGGCTTTGTATAAAGCACTTCCCGTAACACACGACGGTGCTTTTGATCGGGGCGATGCACAGCCAGTCACGAAAAGGAGTCAGTGGGCCGGTACTCAGCAGGATGTGCCTTATGGGCAGCCAGAGTCGGCACAGATTGAGTGGTGGAAAATACGGGACCGAGCTTTACTGAATACAGAACTTTCGCAAGCGCAGGCGTTTCGCCCAGCTCACATTCCTCATTCAAGGCGAAATGTGCCGAATCGGCATCGACGGAATACGGGGTGCTCATGATACTACCGATACACGCAGTCGTGTTCTATGCAAGCTAGCCACGGGTGCTGTAGGTTCACATAACAGTAAAGGACCAAAGTGCGAAAATGACATTTTTCGAGCAATGGGTAAACAATGAAATTAAATATTCTTTTATTTCGTGGGCAAAAACCATAATCTGATTACGCGGCACACCGTGATGAGGGACTCCGGATTAATTTCGACCACCTGTTTTTTTTTACTATATACTATGAACCCAAATAATTTACGGACCATGACATCTGAGGAAGAGCTGAATATCTAAGCAGCCTCAAAAAGCAGCTTGGTATTCCCATTTACAACCTCTACTGGTATATGCGAACAACATTGATATGAACGGTTTTAGTGGTTACCTTTAAAGGCTGCTCGGATATTTAGCGTTTTCTGAGATCCCGTAATCAGGTGTCGGCGTCGGCGCCATTGCCCGTTAGAGAACAATTATGTATATGTTTAGGTATATGTATATGCCACGCTTTGTTACATAACATGCCGTTTATGCGGATTATATTGCCCTACCATTGTATCACTAATGTTACTCATACTTTGTCTTGCACTCTTGGCAAAGGTATTTCTCTGTATTTTGACAATTACAGCCCACAAACAAATGTCATGACACAAAACCCTGACAGCGCATGCCTTCTGAGACGGAAATATTAAAAGTGCGAAACAAGAACCGAAATCTGAAAATGATCTACTTTTTTTTTTTTTTGGCGCGGATGTGCATTACCTGCGGGATCAGCCCATGCAATAGGCCGCGTTTCCTCGAGAAAGCTCGCCTTCGCGCATAGCGGTCGGCGCCAGCGTTTCCGGGTAAACATATCGGTTACATAAACTGCAGTTGCCTGGAAGCGTGAGAAGCAGTCAGTGATCTTTCAATGCTATCGCGTTCCACTTTTAAAGGCGAAGCATAAGCGTCCTCAAATTTTTAAGCGAAGCTTTATAGGCTCACAAATGTCGGCGGCAGTGGCGTTGGCGTCACGCTTAAAAGTGGGCCGATCCTGGCGATAGCGCAGAATGCGTCCAAGCTCAATGGCACATACCAGGGACAAGAAAGAAAAGAAGAAGGAAATAATGGAAGAAAGAAAGAAAAGAAATAAAGGAAGGCAGGAAGCCATAAAGAAATAGAGAAAAAAAAAGAAAGATATCACATGCGGTGCACACCCGCATTGTATATGCTACACGCGTGATCGCGTCACACGCGCGCGACAAGTCAGGTTCGTTTGGTGTGTCGCGAGGCCCTAGAGACATGGAAGCAAAGCCGGTCGGCGCGCGCTCCTCCGGGCTTCGTTCGCTTCAGATCAGTTTCGTAGAACAGATGGAAAGGCCACGCGTGGTGCGTTCTCCAAAGGAGCAAGCTGCATTTGATGAATGCAGGCATGAACTCGCTCGGGAAAGGGCTCGTCGTCGACGTGCCGATTCTAGTGTGAGGGCTTTCGTAACCGAGGCTCGCCGTCAGCGACGAGCAGAGAAACCCGAGGCGAGGGCTTCCCAACGTTATTTTGACGAAGCTCAGATACCCACACAAGCTTCGCTTACCCCCATTTGCTCGACAGGGGAAGGGCTGGTGATTTTTTATTTTTTCTTGCATTTCATCCACATCCATATGTGGTTGCCGCGGCCGGTATTTGATCCTGCGCCCTCGGCATTAGCAGCGCAACGCCATAGCCAGTACGCCACCATGGCGGGTCGAGGAACGGATAGAGTCGGACATTGAAAGTTGATTGTTGTATGAGAGACATATCAGGAATGAGCTGAAATGAGATGTAAGCAGTAATCTGAAAGCGTCCGCCGTGAATATACTACATTCTAAAAACAAAATTCTACGATTTGTTTCAATATATATATCGAACGTGAATAGGGTAAAAAGAGAGGTGAAGACAAGCAAGGCTTGGTTGCGCCGGCTTGAGTAACGCTCCGCGTTGTTTAGTACGAGGACGCGCTCATCTTACGAAGTTGTCAGTTTGAGTAAGCTTTGCTAGCGTAGGCGCTCTGCTGAACCGTTCAGCGAGCGAAATCTCATAATCAAAGAACTCTGTAGAAATTTTGATTACCGAGTTTACGGTCACGAGTAATACGTGGTACGCCGTAATTGCTCTTGTAATACGCAGTTAATAGTGCTGAATGCTTTCGTGGCATTCAATTCTATCAGTCGCTTCGCAGATTTCGCTGATAGCATCCATTTAATCGAAGTAATAGAGAAGGCCGACCACATACAAGGAAATTATAAGGTGTTACAACTTAAATACGGAAGCCTTATTCACGAGGCGAAGCGTCTGTTTTTGTTTTCTTTTTATTTGAGGTTGGCGCTCATTTTCGCCATTTGACTGACTAATTTCCAAGTAAACCAGCTGCCGACAAATTCCTGAGTTCATCATCATCATCATCAGCCTATATTTATGTCCACTGCAGGACGAAGGCGTCTCCCTGCGATCTCCAATTACCCCTGTAGTGCGCTAGCTGATTCCGATTTGTGCCAGCAAATTTCCTAACTTCATCACCCCACCTAGTTTTGTGCCGTCCTCGACTGCGCTTCCCTTCTCTTGGTATTCATTCTGTAACTCTAATGGTCCACCGGTTATCCATCCTGCGCATTACATGGCCTGCCCAGCTCCATTTTTTTCGCTTAATGTCAACTAGAATATCGGTTATCCCCGTTTTTTCTCCGATCCACACCAGTCTCTTCCTGTCTCCTAACTCGAGACCTTGAGTTCATATGTTCTATCAACTTCCAAATGATAACCATCTCTACCGATATCCTTGAAAACAAAAGTATGCGGGCATTCTATAATGGCAAACCTATTGGGCTGAATCTTGGTTCGTTAATGAAGCAATTTTAGAAAAGGTTAGAAGCAAACGGCCACACATCGAGTGATGCAACGAAAAATGATAGGCCTGCCGTTATTACACAGCCAGACACTGGCGCGAAATATACAGCAACCGAGGGTAGTTGATATTATAAGTCAGATTAAGAGAAAGAAATCAATTTCGGCGGGCCATGCGATACGTATAGAGGAGATCAACAGTATGTTATTAGACTAACAAAATGGAACTTAAGGCACAGGCGGCACAAACGAAGGTTAAAGGAAATTATGTGCTCTGAAGATATTAAGTGATTTAGAGGCATGAGAGTGGGTTGATGTAATGCAGAGATGACTGGACATCGCCGGCAGAGGCACTCGCCTCGCAGTGATCATAAAACAGGACATTGACTACGATGATGGTTTTTTTTATTGCTTTGCCATTATCTGCGTTCACTGGCTTACGACGAAGTTCTGGATAAGCGGTCTGCGCAGCTTCAGCGCGTGCACTTCAGGGTATCGTTGTGGCTTGACAAACACGCTATCTGCGCCGGTCTACTTGACAACGCCACAGATATGCGCGCCGATGTGTAGTATTAAATCGTGCCAGTAATATTTAAAATGAAATTATGGGGTTTTACGTGCCAAAATCAAGATATGATTATGAGGCGCGCCGTAGTGGAGGACTCCGGAAATTTCGACCTCCTGGGAATCTTTAACGTGCTCTCAATGCACGGGACACAGGTGTTTTTGCATTTCGCCCCCATCGACTGCAGAAATATGACACGCGTGCACAGTGCACAGTGTACTTTTTTATATTGATGTTTCTCGACGTTGTACCTTATATATCTCTCGGGTGAAATTTACGTGAATTTTTTTTATTGCAACAGTAACCAAGCTAGGTTCTTTCATGCTGGAGAACTAACAAGACCCATAACAGACCGCAGCAGGTGTCATTTCCAATAGATAAACGATAATATAGATTTAATAACTTCCCCAAAACCTACACGCATGAATCGATAACATGAGCGGCGGATGTAATATCCGTTATACTTTCATGGGGATATCGAAGCGCGCATATCCTTTGTTATGGTTATGGCTCATACCAAACAGATGTCGCAATGAGTGCGGAAAACATTTCATGGCAGATGTAAGTTAAACTTTCCCAGTCGCGCGCCTTAAAATAGGGTCAACACGCATTTATAATTTTTCTAAAGTACGACTGGCCTAAATGGGCCGAGGGATTGTGCAGGCTGTAACAGCAAAAGTGGTGTAGAAAGCAAAGAGACACTGCTGAGAAAGACATATTACTTGATCGTGACCTGGCATTATCAAACGTATGAGAATGGCTGCATATTGTCACGAGCCTCGAGAAGTAGTCTTCAAGGCTTAATAAATCGTAGAGCTCTTGGAAAACGCGACCGTCGGGGCCGGCTCGAGCAGGGAAGGTGCGGGCGGTCTTTGTTCTCTTGGGCTCGACCCACTCTTGCCCTCGACCCACTACCTACAGGTGGTAATATACTTAATGCACGGGAGGTTCAGTTTGTGACGACGATGATTTCTAATGCAGAAGTAATTGTATGAAATAAAAGCGTATGGTTTAAGTTCCTTTCCCTCTTTTGAAGAACTGTCACATTGGTAGAGCACCTTGAAACCTGGGCCATCGTCATGGGAGTCTGGTAACTCGTCGATGTAATTTGTGAGGTTTAAGGCCCCAAAGTAACATAGGCCCAATGACATACGCCGCTTTTAGGGCTCCGCAATTTTTTTTTACAAAATCTGGTTCCTCGGCCCTCAAATCTTCGTATACACGAGCTGCGATGTCGGCGGGTGGCGGAGAAAATGATCCCCAACCATCCCGACCGCGCAGGCCCTCCACGTGGTGAAAGGTTTGGTGAACAAAAATTGCATTTCTCACATTAAAATCCGTCAGAATAATGGTAAAGTACGACTTTACCATTCGGCTTCGAATTCGCCGTCGGATTGTGATTTTAATGTACGAGAAATTATTCTGTTACAAGGAAGCTCAAACGCAAACCCCGTTTACAGCATTTCTACCAGATCTACAGCCGCGCATTCAGGTACTTGCGAAAATGATAGCCAGATGGCGCTCGCATCCCAGGGAGGTCAAATTGGGACTACGCCTGCTAATTCATTTTGGGTACGCGCGCGCGTCGGGGCAATAGCAAACAATTGATAAAATAATAAAAGAAGGTGCTAGGGCCTTCACATTTTAATATACCACCACTTATATTGACTCTGGAAAAACGACTGTCCAGCAATGCATTTCTGTTTAAAGTTGAAGCCGACTTTAAGGAGATCGGTGTAAGCTTGGTTTTTGTAAGCTGGCTTTCCCACTTTCAGTGTTACAGTGAATGAAGCCTACTGGCCGTATGCGAACGATGCGATGCGAACCGGTCCCGATAACGCTATCGCGTTCCACTCTTAAAGGCGAAGCTGAAGCGTACTCCAAGTTTTTTTTTATCCCACTCACATTTTTGTTCCTTTAACAGTGAAGAAAACTATTGTGTCATAAAAATTATCATTGATGTCATAGTTGAGCGGAAACCCCCTAGGTGGAGAGAATTAAATGTAAATGGAGACATTCTCCCAAACGTAGCAATTGCTACAAAGGAAACTCATACCGGTTCGTCGGAAGAAAAGCCTCGCAGTTGAAGAAAAAATGTTGATGCAGTTCCACTCGACGTGGAAGCTGGGAAAGTGTGGAGCAGTGATTCGCCGGTGTTTCGCTTGTGTTTTCTTTGTGTTTATCTTGTTTTATCCTTTGTATATCTTGTGTTTAGCAGTCCATCATCTGTTTTGGCATCTGTGCTAAGGCACAACTGGTGGGAAACCGCCACGCACATGGAACTTAACCACCACGCACATGGAGCCAAGGCATTTGCTGATGATGGTTAAAAGCAATCTTAAAGAATTTCTGCTAATTACTGCGCTTAATGCTTAATTATTCCTGTCTTTTAGAATATTATGAATCATGTTATTTATTTTGAGCTGGTTTTGATCGATTTTGCACCTGTTGTGGCCCTGTTTTGAGCACTTGTTTTTGAGCTTGATCACGCGACAGACGCCGACACCGACGCCGACAGCCCGGGTTCCTAAAGTGCTTCGCACTTAACATTCGTCCTTAACCCGAGCGCAACGCCGTTGCGGAGTAGCCGCTCTACCATCTGTTCCTCAGGTGGTAGACCAGCTGCCCCGGAAAGGCGGTGGTCCCGGGTTTAGATGGTAGAGTGGCTGCCCCGGAAAGGCGTTGGGCTCGGGTTCGAGTCCCGGACCAGGACGAATTTTTCTTCAACTGCGGGGCTTTTCTTTAGCGGAACCCGTATGGCTTTCCTTTGTAGCAATTGCTAGGATTGAGTGGCTGTCTCATTTTACATTTAATTACTTCTCTCAACCTAGGGGGTTTCCGCTTAACTATTACGTCAAACACTTGCCTTTGCTTCGAGTAGTTGATAAATTCCACTTCGCCCTACCATCTGCTAACCACCTCGTTAACTCACATGGTAGATCGGCTGCCCCGGAAAGGCGGTGGTCCCGGGTTCAAGTCACGCACCAGGACGAATTTTTCTTCAACTGCGAGGCTTTTCTTTCGAGGAACCCGTATGACTTTCCTTTGTAGCAATTGCTACGATTGGGTAGATGTCTCATTTTCCATAAAACAATTATCGTGGTGCGTTGGACATTCTGGGTTTACCAGTAACCATGGCTACCGAGACAGTTTTCTATACTGAATCTAAAAGTCGCCATCGCCACACTGCTTCCCGTAGAAATTGCACGAGGTCGCGGGATCGAATCCCGGCCACGGCAGCCGCATTTCGATGGGGGCGAAATGCGAAAACACCCGTGTACTTAGATTTAGGTGCACGTTAAAGAACCCCAGGTGGTCCAAATTTCCGGAGTCCCCCACTACGGCGTGCCTCATAATCAGATCGTGGTTTTGGCACGTAAAACCCCATAATTTAATTTAATTTTAATTTTTCACGTAGAAATTGCTTTTGAAACTCAACATTTTAGACACAGGTAGATATCTACAGAATTGCAAAAGCTTTGTCATGGTGTTTTGGCTTCAAATATGACTTTTAAATGAAAGTCGACAATGACTCGTTGTATAACCATGCTGTGATTATTACTGTAATAGTCTTTCGAATAAAAAAAAAGATTCTGCAGTCCAATTCACAAAAAAGACCATTCTTGCAGAATAAAAATGCTAATCAGGAGTGCAGTCATAATATTTGTATATTTCTCTCTCCTTCCTAAGGAAGTTACTACGATGCTGATGGTAGGCCTCGACCAATATGGCCAAATTCCAAATACAAGACGAAAACAGAATGCTTCGTGCAGCAATACGAGAAAATTACTGATGAAGAAACAAATATACCGGTGAGAAAACCCACGTTCCCAGCAGCGCTATTGACTTTCTTCTACTAAAGGGGATTCAAATTAGAGTTGGTTTATGCTGCATCCCAGAAAAAAGAAGAAAAAAACATACATACATTACATACGTTAAGCAAACTGCACAAATATTCACGCGTAATTTACATGTTTCACATGCAGGGCACTGCTCGAAATGTCTGCTGTGGAGGTTCGTCTGCGACATATACGTATCATAAAAAAAATCAGTTACGTCGTAGATTAGTGAAAAACAGCAAGCTTTCATACATGTCATGCGCTGCACATACCATTTTACATACAGCGCCCTCAATATTTATGTAAATTTCTTTAACATTTACATTTCTATTCCTTTCATCTAGCTTTATACAAAAGGTAACATTTCGCAAAAATCACAACTTAGCCAAGCCAAGGAGGTTGAGCAGAACAACACACAAATATTAGTAGAGCGTCGTGCTGTCAATAATGAAAAACAGAGCAAGTATGGTTACGTGAAGAAATGTTCAAAACACTGGGAAGTGTGGCTGTTAAGACGACTGCTAAGGCACTTCCTGAAAATTCCTGCATCGTCTATCCGTTCTGCTACCACAAGTCGCTCTGTACGACTATTTCCTGTCAACCAGTCGTGCAAAAACTGAAAAAAATATTTGTGAGACAAATTTGAATGTATTTGAACACCAAGCACTGTGTTCAAAACGAAATTCCAGGGACTGTCCTTCGCAATAGTTCTTATACGTACCAACCGCGTGAGCTGCGTGCATTGAAATACCCAAAGCAATAGCCAAAATTGGCCTCCATGTCGCTAAACAATGTTCCAAAATAACAGGGCAAATACGTATGCTGATTGTGCTATAATATTGTGTTCTGAATGTGTAACACTGGACACCAAAACGCCTTATGCAGCCATGTCTATTATTTGTGACGCGTTACGTACCACTTGTCCACAAAACATATCCTGCTATATATTTAAATGAACGAGACGAAAGGGAACCGATAGGCCCGACTTTTAATAATTATAACATAAGAAGCCAACGAACTAAGACATCAAGGAAAACGTCGGGAAAATTACTTGTACTTACTAATTGAATTACAGACATGATAAATGAATGGAAATGGATGAAAAAACAAATGGCCGCACGTGGGGAACGGTCCCACGTCTTCGCATTACGCGTGCGATGCTCTTACCATTGAGCTACCGCGGCGCTGTTTTCCCATCCACTTTCTGGGGTATTTATGTTTTACAACTAGAACTAACCCTGAGAGTGTTAGCCAGCGCCACCACTCACAAACCTTGGCGGCGGATGCGGAACATCCTTTCTGCCACAGGCGTCACGACCGCGTGATCTTTTTGGGTGACGGCAACTGGTGTGTATGTGTAGCACTACCAATTGTGCTACAGCTACGGCCATCAATTCGACCACTAACTTGGGTATTTATGTTTACTAGATCTAGCCCTAGGAGTGTTAGCCAGCGCCACTCAGAACCATGGTGGGCGGATGTGGAACATATCCTTTTTAGCCCGATGGCGTCACGATACACGCGATCTTGGGAGAGCAGGCACGTGGCTAATAAACCCTCGCATGCTACCTAATGACATCAAGGCTGTCAGATTCGAGACCCCCGTAATGAAATACGAAAGATGAATGTGAACCGAGGGGCTCGATTTTTATTAGTCATAACCACATTAAGCCAACAGACAACGAAGCCAAGGAAAGCATCGGGGAAATTAAGTGTAGTTGAAATTGGAATGTAGAAAATAATGAAGAAAAGGGAAATGAAAGTGGACGAAAAGATAACTTGTCGCCGTCGGGAGCCGAATCCGCAACCTCCGCATTACGCGTGCGTTGCACTACCAATTGTGATACAGCGACGGCCATCAATAATAACAATGATAACTTGTTTGGCTCCCGCCGGCGACAAGTTATCTTTTCGTCCACTTTCCATTTCCCTTTTCTTCATTATTTTCTACATTCCAATTTCAACTACACTTAATTTCCTCGATGCTTTCCTTGGCTTCGTTGTCTGTTGGCTTAATGTGGTTATGACTAATAAAAATCGAGCCCCTCGGTTCCCATTATTCTTTCGTGTATATATATATATATATATATATATATATATATATATATATATATATATATATATATATATGTGTGTGTGTGTGTGTGTGCGTGTGTTTGTGTATATTCACATTGCTCCTGTTTCTGGCTGCTGTTTCATGACATAGTAAAGTTTTATACATTCTATACAAAAAAAAACAGATCAACGGAACGCAAACTCTGGACGAGAATATTGCCGACAACAGCGGCCTGGAACTTGCATATGCGGTAAGCCTGGACGATCTTCCTCATAGCTGATTGCAATGCCAGCTTATTGTACTGGCTAATTTCTGTCCAAAGTATCATTCGAAGCGACAGCTCAATATGCGTGATACCTTAAAAAGCTACAAGCAATATATATATATATATATATATATATATATATATATATATATATAGTTTATTCTGAGCAATATTGCTGAATATTCCTGTAGGTAAAGCCCATTAGGATATCAGCCAGTATAGGTGTATGCACGTGCTGCCACCTATACTGATAGAGATGTGCTGTGGGACGGTTCTGTTGTCAACGGAATGCCGCAAGAAAACAATAAATGCTACATAAATATCCTCGTCGCAACAAATATACGTCGTCAAGTGCACCATTCACTTTATAAAGCGAATGGCTTTCTTGAAGCTTCCTTTCTTCGGCACAAATGTTGTGACAGCATTAACTTTGTCCACGGGAGCCTACATTTGCTTTTGCCCGCTCAGTACAGAGTACGAATAAGGAGATACATATGGGTTCCCGACAATTTTTTTTGTTTTCAGAGAAAAGTTTATATGAGGTGGCCAAATTTCTCTGTAGAAAGGAATGAAAGTTTGTTTTGCGAGACGCAGCGCGTATTACCACCCAAAAAATTGTAATTCACTACAGCTTCAGAAGATCATTCTTGCAACTTGAAGATTTCACAAGTTTGAAGGCCTATCCACCCCAAAGCTAAAACAATGTACACCGCCAAAAATTTTGTTGCAATTTTAACCTATTAAATGTACTGGCCCCAGAAAACAGACTTATGTCGCCCACAGTCATTTTTTTTTAGAAATTGCCAAACTTTGCTTTTTGAGCAAGTGCCCCTAAATGACCATAAATTAAGCGGCTCTGCGGGGCCATTTTAGCTAAGGTGCAGAAGCTGAAAATTGTTTGACAAATCTTCAAATAGTTTTTCTAAATTAATTCAAAGGATGTGCAGCTACATTACGTACTTATTTCGTAATAAAAACCCCAAAACGACAACATTGCAAAAGTGGGGAAATTGGCCAATTTTAAGAGCCCTAAAAAGCGATATTCACTGACTTTCATTAAAATTTTACAGAATGCGCTCGCAGGACCGATATATCTAGTGCTGCAATAACCTGATGCATTGTTTTATTTTAAACGAAAAATTTTAGCCTATCTTTAGAACCCTGTATACTTGTTCCTATGCTCTATGTCCAGTTCTAAATCATTATCGAAATTACATTCATGTTGCATGTCGAGCTCGTCCTTTATGTGGCAGTAGAGAAAAGTGATTAAGATTGCGCCTTTTTTCCCTCCTATGAGCCACGAAATGAGCATGGGTTGACAGGGCTTCTGTATCCATCCGTATTTTCCCCTACGGTTCGTTAAGGTAGCAAGCACGCGAGAGCACGCAGACCGAGCTGTTTAAGGCTGGTGTGGGAAATCTACTTATGACACTACTCTCTAATTGCACCTGCTATCTGAAATGCTCCCCGTTTGTATGACCAGTGCAGCAGCCTAGTGGGAAAGCGGGATGATTCCTCTGCAGTGGAGGAGTCAGTTGGGTGTGTTCGGATAAGGACAGTCGCAAAAGGGATTGAAAATATTGAGGCGGAAGCCTTAGATATGTTGGTATATGTTGTATACGTTGGTGGTGCCCTTGGCGGTGACCTTGGCGAAAGTGTGCCCTGACGAAAAAATGGCCGACGCCGCAAACAGTAAAAACACGTCAAAGAATGCTCACATTGGCGTCACATTTCTCAGGGAAGTTCCTGTAAACAAAGTCGATTCGGGGCTTTGAAAACCAAATACGGTACATTTCGGTCTGAGTGGTAATCGAACCAAGTCCTGCGGGGTGTGAGACGAGCACGCTTCATTAAAGCCATGGCTGCTCCACGGTTCCAGCTTACTAAGGTTGGGCCTAGTGCGTGCCTAATTGAATCACGTGGTGGTTGAGTGAGTGAGTATTTTACTAGGGTCCAGTGCAAACGCGGAGGTTGCCCCGGGCCACCCGCCTACTCCCACGTGGGGACCGACAAGTCTAGCCTATCGGCCCTGTCGCTGTCGCACTGGGCGGCCAGAATTTGGTCTTGAACGTTTGTGCTTTGCCGAAGCGCATGCCATTCGGTCTTGCTGTAATTCGGGCCGAGCGACCTGCACTCTCAGACGATATATGTGCTAACGTAGCGATCTGCTCGCAAGCGGTGCAGTCGGCGTCAGTGAATTTGTGTGGATATATTTGATTTGAATCTGCGAATGACAGATACAAATGGGTTAGGAGTAAGCACAGTGAGATTGCTTGGGCTGTGTTTAGTTTTGAGTGTGGGTGCGGGAAAACGCTCCTCGCCATGTATAGTAATATTTCGTAATCTTGTTGCGTGTGGTTGGAGTATCTTTATGTCCTGCGTCGTCGTCGGCGCTGTAGCTGTCGCCCATCTCTACAACAGTGCGGTCGGTGCGCTGTTGCGTGTGCCGACTCGTTGGGGTTCAGGGCGACGCCCTTTACCGACCCGACTTGCGCGGCAAACCAGTAAAATATGTGACGGACGATTCCATCACTGGTGTTCAAGATCCTGGCCGCCTGTATTGATATGCGGCCCTTTTGAAAGGCTCTGACTGCAGCCCTTTGAGTCGCTGTACATCTCTCCACACCGACCATCTAGCAGAGCGAGTGCGATGGCCACTTGTTCGGCCACCTGCGGGTTTGTTGTGCGTACTGTGGCGCAGTTCGTAGTCGAGCCAGTCTGGTCGATCACCACCGCCGTGAACTTATTGCAGTCTCGATATGCTGCAGCGTCGACGAAGCTTGCACTTGTACTACCCATTCCCAGTTGCTTGAGTAGTGCCGTCGCGCTCGCCCGACGCCGTCCCTCGTTGTGCACGGGGTGAACGTTGCGCGGTATGGTAGCAACGGTGACGTTTTTTTCCCCTTTTTGTTCGTGCCACTGCTCGCGCGTTCGTCGTAGTCTTCCACAGCTGGCTCCGACGCTGCTCATCAATGCCAGCGTTCCCATACTGCCCTTTCCTCTGTCGTGTGCTCCGCTGGACAGTTGGCACAATTCTTCGTAAACGTATCTTAATCGTGACAGAAAGTGTGCCAAATGTGCCATCAAGCTTTCGCCTTCACGTTTTACAAACGTGTGACACTTTATTAATTTTATTTTACTTTAATAAATTTTTATAATAGGCAGAAAAACGATTCCACATAATGGCACCGATACTACATTCGCGATGCATCTTTGTTTCACGCAGAAAAAAATCCCACTTGGACGAAATGCAAACATCTCGTTATCGAGTAGCAATATGTTGCAACTTAAAAAAAGCGAGATCGAGCACAGTCGCGGCCTGGCGCCCAATTGCTGAACCACAAATAGTCTGGATTGTACCGCGAGTCGTCTGCTAGGCGTTACGTATTTACAAATGCGTGTACGGCGTGAATATCTCTACAAACCGTTCTTTTTTTTTTCGTGGTTGTAGGAGGCAGCGTGTCGAACCAAAACTTTTTTTCGTTCCGGTTTTCGTTCCGGTGAAGTAAAAACGGTTCAGTTCCGGTTCAACTCCGGAGCGAAAGCATAACGGTCCAAACCTGTTAGAAACATTTCAAGATTGTTTGTATACCCGAAGAATAATTTCAGAAAAACAGCATAAATTTCTTTTTAAAGAAATTTAGACGCTCCCGCTAAGTTACACGGAAATGTTACGCGTATTCTTCGAGCCACACGTAGTTGGTAGTTAAAAATAATTAAGCAGATCCTACACACATGCTCGAATCTATGTGAAGCGAAGCTTTACTGAGGGAGACCGAAGATAATTGAGAAAACGAAGAGAGGTCCTCTAGACTGCGGCCCTTTTGTGCAGATGGAAGCAAAAGAGGAGAAAAAGAGCTAGGGGTATGAGGAGTGATGATAAGGATAGGCAGTAGAATAAGAATATCTACACGGCTCATTTACAGCCTTGAATTTAAGCCAGCATTAATTAAACTTCCTCAGAGGAAACTTATGGCGCGTTTCATGGGCACTATGTCCGGCTTTGGGCTCAGTAACATTAATTGCTCAACTGCTTGTTCTTAAATGACGCTAAGAAAGGTTTCGTGAATACGGGCCCTAGGCCAATATTCACGATAATTTCTTACGCTAGAACTTCTCGTGAATACTCTTCCTAATAGCCGGATATCAATATACGACCGTTGAAATAAAGAAACGCTTCCTAGCTCAGTTGTGGCTTTCAATTGCACAAGTTGTAGCAGGTGCAATAGAGATGACATATTGCTTTATATGAACATAACCACCCCCGACGAGATCCGTTGAAAATCGTTAATGACAGCCAATGCTGATGCCGGACATATTATGCGTAGGCCAGTGCCAAAGAATGCTTACGGACACAAATGTTTTGTGAATTCGGCCCCCGGATGCTATTTGGGAGGAACGAGTGGTCAAAGTTTGCTTAATTAGAGCAATGAGGGGTACGGCCCTGACGCGGATCGCACTCTTTTCCAAAGGGAAGACTTCTTGTCATAGCGGACCAGACGCATTTAGGAATCGCTGTTTGAAGTGCAACGCCGGAAAGCGAGCCGACGCCTTCCACCTCGCTTGAAATTGCGCAGCATTTGCCCAGCACCGACGCATGATATAAGCAATCTACCAGCCGCAAGTTATTGGCAATGTAAGAGGGTAGGAGGGCAGCGACAACATGGAAAGGGGATCCATATAGAATCTCGTAGAATCATTCTACGAGACGCCTTTGTCCGCACAATTTTAACTTGCCCTAAGTTACCTCTCCTTCTCTCTCCCATTTATCCCCAGAGCGTGACCACCAAGAAAGAGGGCATGTCAAGCCCGTTTTATTATGAATAAAACGTTTGCATCAACCAGGGATAGCAGACAAAGAAAGCATTGATTTAGAAATCACGTTGCGGAAGCGCACGTGAAAAGGAATATGCCATGAAATATGCAATATGCAACTATGCAATAAGCAATGTGCCAATATGCCAAGAAACTGATATGTGTGCGCACAATCGGTGATGTAGTGTTCATTAACTTGCTAATTTACCTTTGTTTACAGGAATTCAGACTTTTTAAACAGTGCAAGATGCGCAGGGAATGCGGTACTTATTAACTTGTGCAACAATATTTACAGAGTATTCGGAACACAAGCGAAATATACAAAAGTAGCCCCAAGAGAGTGCCGGCACAGAGGCTGACTGAATGCGAGTCTATCAATTATAGTTTGCGCTTCTTTCAAGTAAATATAAACGTTCTGCGAATTGTATGCAAAGATTTGTAATCGACGGGCAATATAAGATCGTTCACTTAGGAGCGTTTCATTACCTGAAAATCCGGCCAAAACGTTCACAGGGTGATCATTTCAATGCGCGCCGTCGACCGCCTTTCCAGACTAACGGGGCGAAGGTGCTGCAACGTGAAGTTAGATCTTGCGGCGAATAGAGAATACATTTTTTCTACACATTAAATGTTTTACCCTAATTCGATACACTATCACTAAATTAAGGGGATTTGAGGTTAATTAATCGCAGCACGATATGAACAAAAACGACGAAACTTCTTTTTCTATTGATAAGGCAAACGTTGTGTAGAAGGTGTCCGGCTGGTGCAAGTAATCCACTAATTCCATATGCGGAAATATACTAAATTCAGACCAAGGAAATTCTTTGTACGTTGCGTGGTGCAAGAGCACAGAAAGGAAAAAGGTGTGAATGCGCAGTTTGCACATCTCGCTTTCCTGAGTGACTACTTACTGGGCGTGAATAAGGCAAATAATTACATTCCAAAGTCCTTAACCTGAAGCTATGGTTCTTGCACTTTCGTAAAGTTTAATCGAACCCTCCCTCCAACCCAAGCTTAGAATGATAAGTTAGTCAATCTGTATTAGCCTTGTCATATGTTCTGAACAAAGCTGTATCAAAATAATGATTCGCGCTGCATGTGTATTATTGGTACCAACTCCATGGCAGCCTCCGTGAAACTTGCTGCGCCAGAAACAAAATATTAATAAGTACGCTGTTGACCTTCATATCTACCCCCTCCGTTGAACAGGGAAGCGGCAACCTTAGCCTACGCTGTATATTTCTATTAGTAGCAAAATATAACAACACAATTCTAACCTAGCTGATGAAGACACGAGAAGGGTGTTCCTTAAGAGGATGAAATAGGTGGGGGGGGGGGGGGGGTTTAGAACCAGAAATACACAGTGATGGCCGCCATGTTTGACTGGTCACTTGTTTTGCTACAAATGTGGCGCAGTCAATTTGGGTTTTTCAGAGGTTTAGATGGAAGCACATGAAAAGAGATATTGAAAATTATGTAAGGTCATGCCACTTGTGCCAGATAAACAAAGCCAAGTACCGGTAATGACCGGACGAGGTTGTGTTACCTGAACACTCGGACATATATTTGAAGTCATACATGTACACTTCGCCGAGCTGTAACATAAAATTCCAGGCGTACGCAAAACTTGGTCATTTCTGGTCGCAATAGATCAATGTACCAGAATGGTGGCGGCGCAGCCCGGCAAGAAAGACGCAAACAATTTCATAGCCCTCCTGGACAGGGGAATATTCCGCGATTTGAAGGTTGTAATACTGGACAATGGGCCTGCATTCCTTAGCAGAAAGATTCAAGAGTGGGCCAAGAGCCGTGGCGTCACACTGCGGCGTTGCGCGCCCTATCACCCGCAGGAAAATAGAATGGCAGAGTGGATGATACGCGTTTTGAAAGAATTCATGTAGATGTATACAAGTTTTAATGGCGTCTTGAAATGTTGCCAAGAAGCGGCTGTGGCTCGTCATAACACGACTCATACAAGTGCCTTGTGCGCAGTTCATATTTTGCGGCCTATGGTGAGGTTCCAAAGCTAAGTGCAGACAAAGAGCTTAGAATTGCAGGCACGTCACTGCTGACTGAGTGCTGCTAAACATACAAGGAGCGATGCAGATAAAGAAAAGCCATGAAGTCTCACTTTGACAACTTGCGCCAAAGCCATATACGGGACGTTGGACTACAAGACCTTGTGCTCGTTCGGGAAGGACTACTGGCTAGTGAAGCAAAGATTCTAACACCTTTGAAGTAGTGAAGTTACTGGTACAACAAGGTGTACTCAAGTCTGTTGGGTACATAATGGACAGCTGCAGCTTACGGCCATAAGTAACCTTCTTCGTTATCACCACAGGAGGGGTGATGCACAAAAGGGCGGAAGTGTAACCTTGAAGAAGACGAAGTGATGAAGGGGCTCCTGAAGACGAAGTGGGGGGGAGGGGGGGGGGGTTTAAAAACAGAAATAAACAGTGATGGCCACCTTCTTGGATGAGTCCCTTGTTCTGTTACAATAATCTTAGAGGTAACTTATAAAAAGGGATAGGCAAGGGACAGGCAAAAATAGGCAATATTCTGACTTTTCACATTTTTTCTTTACCTTTACAATCCAGTTCCAATAAAAAAAAAAAAGAAATTAGGGAACAGGCTATTTTGTTGGTCGTATAGCACTTAACAAACAATGGAGCAAAAAATTTGCGAAATTAAACCCATCGATCCAAACTGACCTCTAAAGAAATAATAAAAAGATAAGTCCCAGTAAGCCCCCATTTCTTTTTTCTCAACTATTAAAGAGGAAGGTTTGCGTTTTCGTCCATGTCGTGCTACGATTTATTCAACTCAGTTTAACTTACTACCGTGAGGGAGGTATATATTCAGAGTAAAATGTTTTATGGGTCGAAAACTATATTCACTAGATCAGTCGCTTTTGAAGCTGCAATATTTTGCGACTCCATAACGAGATGTTTGCACATTGTCTCAAGATGTTTGCTTTGTGATACAAGGACAAATGGGGAAGAGTAGTCTCGGTTGCATTATGTAGAAGAGTTTTCCTGCCTAGTATTAAAATTTTGCGAAAGCAAAAAAAAAAAAACAAAAATGGGGACCCTTTTGCGACTGCTCTTGGCTGAATCTTATCTGCTCTTATTGCGACCTGGCTTTTCCACTGCAGTGGAATCATTCCGCCTTCCCACTACGCTGGTGCAACAGTGATATAAACGGCGAGCATTTCATATAGCAGGTGTAATTAGAGAGTCGTGCCAGGAGTAGATTCACCAGACCACGGGCGCTATAACGTAAAATGATTCCAAACTGTTTTGATTCCAAACTCCTGACGTCAAATTTACGTAACCACTGACGCAAGCATCGGGCGGTGACTCGCACCGTTGTCTGAACTAGAGCACTGCACGGAGCTCGGGTTTAGCCGAAAGCCCGGGCCCGGCCCGGCCCGGGTAGAGCAGTTTTTTCACGGGCTCGGGCTGGGCTCGGGCACGGCATGTGCTTTTGAACCCGGGTCTGGGCCGGGCTCAGGTTTTTTGACGCGGGCCCGGGCCGGGCTCGGACTTTCTGGTGGTGGGCATGTAACGTGCAGCGAGTTATCCTCGCGCGTCTCGACTCTGAAAAACATGTCTTTTTCGGTTTCGGGCCGGGTTCGGGCCGGTTTCGAGCCGGGCTCAGGCTGAAAAAATCGGCCCGTGCAGTGCTCTAGTCTGGACAACCCAATAAAACACTCTCCTCGTCTATAGGAGGTCACCTTTGTTTGCTTTGAAAACCAATAATATTTTCTACACTCAGCGGTTTTTCTTATCTAATTCGCTGACAAGAGGCGAGGAGCACGTTCTAGTGGAGAGGGTTTCGATAGGGCCGAGCTAGCACAGTGAAAATAGATAACCGCATGAAAAGGGTGGTGCCGGCTTCTCCGATTGGCCCACTTCGCCTTACATAGATTGCGGTGGCTGGTCGAAAATCGCGGCGGCGTGCAACGGAAAAAAATTACATTTGAATTAAATTATGGGGTTTTATGTGCCAAAGCCACGATCTGATTATGAGGCGCGCTGTAGTGGGGGACTCCGGAAATTTGGACCACCTGGGGTTCTTTAACATGCACCTAAATCTAAGTACACGGGTGTTTTCGCATATCGCCCCCATCGAAATGCGGCCGCCGTGGCCGGGATTCGATCCCGCGACCTCGTGCTCAGCAGCCCAACACCAAAGGCAGTGAGCAACCACGGCGGATGGCGTGCAACTGAAGGATAAGACTGCCGCTAAATCTGATCCTCGGCAAAGAAGAGTTGGCAAAGCGATGTCGTATGCGTGCCGAAAGGGCTCAATAACGTTTTACTGCCACGCAAAAAGGTTTATCAAGCGCAAATAAATGCATGCTAGTACAGAGGGCCTGAGCGATCAGTGGGCAGCCATCTTCTATTCCTTTCGGAACGGGGCAGTCTGTGGCTGTTCAGAAAAATTTTCAGTTTGGTGCGGCATATTAATGCATTTTTTCGCGTACACGTCACTTTGACGTGGTGAGATTTCGCGGTTTTGTGAGGCCGCGTGACAGACAGGCCAAGTGGGCGTAGCCAGAAAACATTGGACCAATAGCAGAAGGCTAATGGTGAAAAGGTTCTTCTTTCTGGGGTTTTACGTGCCAAAACCAGTTCTGATTATGAGGCGCGCCGGAATGGAGGGCTCCGGATTAATTTTGACCACCTGGGGTTCTTTATTGGTGAAAAGGTGTCGAATCAAGAATGAGTATTTTTCTTTTGTGCCCTTTAATCATTCATAATCAGTGTGTACACGTTATATCAGATGGGGAGCTATCGCGGTTTTCGTGACGTCGCGTGACAGAAAGGCGAAGTCGCGAGTGGCCCGAAAATGCTTTGACCAATCGTGGAGGCTGATTGCAGAAATTGGAATCAAAAGTTTGGAATCATTTTACGTTATAGCACCCCAGTGTTAATCAGCTTGCTGTGCACGCTCTCGCACGCTTGCTATCTTGACGTATTGTAGAAAAAATACGGATACAGGAGCCGGGAAAATTCAAGACCAACTCATTTCGTGGCTCAGAAGAGGCAAAATAGACACAATCCTAATCTCTTTTCTCTACTACCGCATAAAGGACGAGCTCGGAATGCAACATAAATGTAATTTCGATAATATTTTAGAACTGCACAGATTATAGGAATAAACTTACAGGGTTCCAGAAGTAGGGTCAATATTTGCTTTATTTATAGGGTAGCGATAAGGAGATAGTAGTAGCGATAGTGGTAGCGATACTGCCTCATGGATGTCATAATCATTTACCAGAGCAGGCGATCGCTGCGACCTCTTCCTTGACACCTTTACAAAGTTTTGCGTTGGTGAGGAAGTGCCAAATCTTTTGGCACTAGAAGTTCACAGAATTCATGCTCCAAAGACTAAACACTCACAAGGTCTTCCGTTTGATACAATGACGCCCTACGCATTTCCTTGAACATTTCTTTGCATAAAAGACTAGAAACATTTTGTGCACAATGTGTAGAGACACATTTCAGTCATTGATAGTTTGCTACTACTACAAGGACTAAATCGAGAACTGAGTGTGTTTTTTTTGTGTTTTTTTTCATGTCAGAAGAAATCATGTTGTGCAACTTGTATATACGGGTAATTTCTTTCGGCCTGACGTCCGTATTACGAAGCGTATACGACTATAGATGTTTAAAATTGCAAATATTCCCTATATCTTTCCCATCTTTTACGTGGCTGCTTCAGCAACTTTTTTATGATATTTGTGAACAAAAGGCAACGTCTCTGAAATTTGTATAATATTTTTTTGTAACAGGAGGTTTCTTTTCTACTATTCTTCATAGTTGTGCAATCTTGACACGTGTGCGAACATGCAGAAATGCAAATAATCAGATCAGATATATTTGACAGGCATACAGAAGAATGGTGGAGGAGGACTGCGACAACACCACTACCACTTTAGAATCGTTACCAGACTTCACAGGGCCACAACTGTTTTTTATTGGTAATGCAATGGTGAGTACAACGAACTTGAAGGGACAAGTTACCTGGAATTGTATTTAATGTGCAGTCCTTGTAAGTTGACCTGTTTAATAAAAAAACCTTTGACAATTTCAGTCGTGGTGCAGCGTCGTAAAGGCCGGCTCCTTCCGACGTCCAGTACCATACATGCGCTACAGCCCGAGCAAATACAGGTGAGATCACTCGTAATTATTAGCTGATAAAACGTTGCGTGACGGGGCTTACTGAAAGCTCTAAATTGGCACTTTCAAATGTGAAATTAAAAGCTAAAGGCATATAAAACATATAGGCTGGAATTAAAGTTATTAATTGCTGCTACCGTGTGCTGAAAGAGGATACTGAGCCCGTCGGTCAAGTTCTAGTAGAATAAATTGATTTAGAAGCATCAGAAGAAAACGTGTTTCTGTTTTAAATAGTCTCAGTTTCGCCCGATGGGAGGACCATTGACAGTGATATCAAGAAATTGTAGTATTACATGAAGTACGGCTCGTTGTTTTTTGAGCAGTATAAATAACAGTAAACCACTCGCTTACCAATTAAACACTCGTGGTATCATGTGCCCAAAGACATGCATGAAAAGAGTTCCCTCCATGACCACAAACAGTCCAGGTCACAATGCTTGTGGATGATGAGCGCCTGTATAAAGGGAAGCGCGCGTGCTTGTCCCAAAGCAAACGTTCCGTGCTGCCGCCCGCTTTTCCATGGCACTCTGCCCCGTCTCCAAAACAGCAGTTCATACGTATGACTCAACTGTGCCCGGGTGGGAAGACAACGCGCGTCAATTCATCAGCCACCTTGTCCACAGTGCTCACGTTCGCAACCGCAGCAGCACGGCGACGGCGACGGTCCGAGCTCGAATCGAGTGCGGATAATTGCCTCCACCAATAAAAGTTCTCGAACACACCCAGTTGCGCATGCTCAAGAACCCAAGTTGGTGCACAAAGTAGTTCATTGAACTTTGGCACGTACCCGGCTGCGCATACCCACTGCCCTAAGTTGGCGCAAAAAAGGTTCTCTCAACATAACAGCCCGATGCTCTATCCATTTGACCATGGACTACTCAGTAATCAAGTTGGCGAGAAAACGATTAGGGACACAGATAGGTAGATAGTTCGACCACGGAAAGTGTGTAAATTAACCTAAGAATGCTAATCGCATTAAAACATATATCGTCTTCTGTAAGCGCAATGTTTTAAGATTTTCCAAACTGGGTAGTTATTCTGATGTAGGCTTTATCAACTTGGGCTGTGTTGATGACCATGCCAGATGCCTGCGCGGGCCGTGTAGATATATTTTCTTGACATGTGACTGAATAAATCGAGATTTCAAGGCTGGCGCTTGCTCCAACTTTTTTTTCAGTCCTGCCTGCGTTGCATCATTGTAGTTCATTGCTAGTGCCCTCGTTCCTTTTGCGCAACGTTTATAACGAACTCTTTCTGACTCGCCCAACTTGCAGGCGTTCTACGTACGGTTTACCTTACCCACGGTCTTTAACCCAACTAATCGTTATTTAGCGCTTTTTTCGTCATGAGCTCTGTAATTAATTGAAGCTATTTTCATATGTGTAAAGCAACGCCGACCGAGGTAGTACGTTTAGAATTTAGCGGCGCTTTGGAATCGTGGGTTGTCTCTGTCATATGAATAAAACATCTCATTTTTTTTCTATAGGGTGAACCTGCCAATGCAAAACCTACCAGAATTTGCCACCGCTTTCAACTGCTCCAGTGAATCAGCAATGTACAAGAATTCTACTGAAACGTGTAGCCTATGGAGACCAACGCTAACAACGGAATGAAAGACAACAGACCAACTTTAAGCAAAATCATCCGTCAGCAAATAAAAATAAAATATGTCTTCCGAATGTGTTCAAAAGCTTTAAATATCTATCCTTCCTCACACTTGTGCGCCTTATTTTCAGTTTGTGCATCCGCGAGAATTTGGAAAATCTCAATAGAACAGAATCTGCGATTCCTTCAGCAGGGGTGGAGGGGGGGATGCTGTTTATGCATGGTGAAGCGCTTGAAAGTAAAGTATGTGTACGGTAGGCTTCCATCATTTCGAGAGTTCCTACATTAAAGGCTTCTCGCCTCTTAGCCTCGGTGAGGCACTTTGAAGGACCCGCTGCAGTGGATTATCCTATCTCGGAGGCAGTAGTACACCGGCTAGAGGAGAAGTGGATCGGACAAGGAAAAAAAAAAAAGCCTCGAGAAACACATCACACATTCTGGTTTCATTTCATTTCATTTCATTTTATTTCCTTAAAGACCCCGTAGTAGGGGTATTACATAAGGGGTGGGAATACAACAATACAAACAAGTGTTACAATGTTTCCAATTAGTTAGATAAAAACGTTGTTACATCTTGAATGAATTGTGATGAACAGGTGACCGCAGCGACTTGATGAGGAAGGGCATTCCAGTCTTTAGATGCTCGGTAGAAAAACGAGGCTGAAAATGTATTTGTGCGTGAGTTTGGTTGTGCTACCTGCAGGGGATGGCCAATGCGTTGTGACCGGCGTGATGGGGGGACAATGTATGGTGGACGATTAAGCGTCGAATAGTAGAACCTATGGAAGAGGGAGAGGGTGGCAACGCGGCGACGAAAGGATAGAAGCGATAAGGAAGATTCTTTTTTCAAGTATGAAATGCTGACGTCGTAGGAGTATGTAGAATGAATATACCTGGTGGCGCGATTTTGAACTGCCTCAAGGGCTTTGGCGAGATATGCTTGATGCGGATCCCAGATGGAAGATGCGTATTCAAGTTTCGTTCTTACTAAAGATTTATAGGCTAACAGCTTTACATGCAATGGAGCGAAGCGAAGGTGGCGTTTTAGAAATCCCAATGTTTTGTTAGCCGATGAAATTACATTAGTAACATGCACATTCCAGGTTAGGTCATTAGCCAAGGTGACACCTAAGTATTTGTAGGATTCTACTAATTCAACAGAGACGTTACTAATCCGATAAGAAAAGCGAAGGGGGTGATGACGTCGGGTAAATGAAATAAGTTTGCATTTATTAGAGTTGAGTGTCATCAGCCAATGATCACACCATTCTTGTACGTGGTTAAGGTCAATTTGAAGAGCTGTTTGGTCAGTGGTGTTATTGACTGCGCGGTAAATGACGCAGTCATCGGCAAACATACGGATCTGGCAGGATACGTGCAAGGGTAAGTCGTTAATATAGATCAAGAAAAGAAGGGGGCCAAGGACGGATCCCTGTGGTACGCCTGACGTGACGGAGGCAACGTTAGAAGCGTGGTTGTTAACTGAGACATATTGCGACCGGTTTGTTAAAAATTGTTCGAGCCATTTTAGGATATCAGGATGCAGATGCAAATGTGAAAGTTTTAGTAATAGGCGCCGATGTGATATTTTGTCAAACGCTTTCGCGTAATCCAAAAATATGGCGTCTGTTTGAATGTTCTTGTCAAGATTAGTATGAATGTCATGAAGAAAGAGTGCAAGCTGGGTCTCGCAGGACAGGCCCCTGCGGAACCCGTGCTGCGAAGGATGAAAGAAGTTGTTAGCGTCTAGAAAGTTCATAATATGAGAGTAGATTACATGCTCCATGATCTTGCAGGGAACACTTGTCAATGAGATGGGGCGGTAATTTAGTGGAGAATTTTTGTTACCTGATTTGAAGACTGGAATAACCTTCCCCATCTTCCACTCATCTGGTATGGTGCCTGTGGAAAGCGACTGCGAAAATAACAAACACAGAATCGCTGCAGAAATGTGTTTCGTGTTTTTTAGTAGTTTAGAGTTGATGTCATCGATGCCAGCTGATGAAGACAACTTAATATTTTCTATTACAGATGAAAGCCCAACTGCTGTGAATGTGATGGCTGTCATGTTGCACTGTATATTTGTGGTTGGCGGAGCAGGAAGTGTCCCCATTTCACTTGTGAAAACTGATGAAAACGCGTTGTTGAACATGTTAGCGCAGCTTAGATCCGTAACCGGTTCACCCAAATCGTTAGTAAGAGTATTCACGCGCGCTTGTTCAGGGTTTATCACCTGCCAGAATTTTCTGGGATTAGTAACTAAAATCTTTGGCAGGTCATAGTGAAAAAAAGTTCGCTTCGCATCGCGAATTCCTATCAAGTAAGCACTTTCAGCAGTGTAATATTTGTCCCACGCGACTGAGCTCGACTTGATTTTAGTGGCACGATAGAGGCGCTTTTTTATTTTCTAATCGTTTTATAGATCTCGTGTACCATGGTTTTTGGTGATTGGAGCGAATGGTTATCCTGGGAATGAATTGATTCTTTAGTTCACATAGTTTGTTTTAAACATCAGCCAGTTATCATAAAGCGAATGGGTATAAAATTCCTCAGCAAAGGTAGAAAAAAATGCGTTTAATTCATTATTTATAGCCTCATAGTTACCTTTGTCATATAAACAAATTGTCTTCTTGTGCATGTCACGTGGTGGGGGAGTGAAACTGAAAACACCGTGAATAACTTTGTGATCACTGATCTCACGAAGATATGTAAGGGATGATAAGCTTTCAGGATGATTGGTTAGTATGAGATCTAAAATATTGGCAGAAGTCTCCGAGATACGAGTCGGCTCCAGTACTAGTTGTGTTAAATTGTAATTTAAACACACTTCTATGAAGTCGCTCGCTTCAGATTGATTTGTTAGTGAAGTAGTTCCATCGCGCCAGTTAATGCCGGGAAAGTTAAAGTCCCCAAAAAGAATAATAATAGCATTGGGGTGGATTGAAGTAATTTCATTTAAAATGTTGTTTAAGAGATTAGAAAACTCTGGTTGACGGTGAGGGGGTCTGTAACAAACACCCAGCAGCACTGTTTGCGGGGAACACTGACATTTTAACCACAATATTTCCAGTTCACTGTCCATATTAACACGTGTGCACGGCAATTGTTGGTTCACGGCAATCAGAACTCCTTCGCCACGTGCGTCTCTTCGATCGCATCGATAAACGTCGAAGTTGGGAAGATCGGCCAGAACTTCTGCGTCACTGATTTCGCTTGTAAGCCACGTTTCTGTTAGTACCAGTAAGTTGCTGGCGGATGATGACATAAGGTTTGATACGTGTTCACGTTTTCGTAGAAAGCTACGTATGTTAGAAAAAATTACTGAAAAAGACAGATTATTACGCGGGGTGGCAGGGGGAGTTCTCTTTAGATTCGTAGGGTAATGCGATTGCTATGCTATTTCTTTGACGGTCTGTGATGGCTCGTCAAATATGTAGCGTTTAGTACCTATGTGCAATGTTTTATAACGCAATGAAAAGCGAGCAGATTTCCCTTTTGCAAAAGCGACAAGGTGCCTGCGGGCGTTCTGCACAGTCTTAGAAAAATCTTCACCGACACTGTGTTCTGTGCCTTTAAACTTGCGGCCATTTGATAAGATGGTCTCTTTTGTCTTGAAGTATGCAAATTTGACAATTATAGGGCGGCGGCGCCCAGCGGTGTGCCTCCCAAGGCGATGTGCTCGTTCAATTTCTTTTGTGTCTATGTTAATGCTAAGGTGCTGAGAGCACAGCTGGGTTGCGATTTCTTCAGACTCGGGCAAATGTCTCAGAGGGATTAGTATCAGGAACGCCATAAAAGATTAAGTTGTTCCTACGGGATTGGTTTTCAGCGTCATCCATACGCCGTTCCAAGCAAGCGGCTAGGTCAGTAATTTTAGTAGTTTCTGTTTTTACGGCTTCGATTTCAGTTCGTAAAGGGATGATGCTTTGGCAAAGATTTTCGACGACTGTCATTCGGGAATTCAAGTCCGACACCAACTTGTTCGTCGCCAGTAGTTGGCTCTTAATATCATTCATTTCTGTAATTATTTCCTTTTGGCCGGCTGTTAGTTTCTGCAGTTCTATTAGTACAAGGTCAGCACTATCGGGACCCGGGTTTGATTCGATGTCTCCTGATAAGAGAAGCAAAGAGCGAACTGCAAGAACACATTCAACAGCAATAGCGACACTGCACCGAGGGCTCGGCAGCTGCACCAGAAGGTAATTGCTAGATCTTTTTGCAAAAAGAGAATACTTGTTACCAACCTGCGTAGCGAAGAGCAACGGGTTAGTTGTCTGCATTGTGGTACAGCAACCGAGCCCACAGAGCGTTGTCGAAGTCGCGGCTGCTTTATACTTGGCGGGAGCACGAATGTCGGTGCCGATGGGATTTCCCATAGTGAATCCAACATCCAGATGACGGATGGTGGCGTTGACACCGATGACGCTGCGCAGTCCATCCTTGTGGTGAAGGCGCCAGATCGCGCACATGGTGTGTATGCGCTGGCTTCGTCGTTGTGAGGCAGCAGCGCACATTCCAGTGACGTGTCGATAGCAGGATCTATCCGAGAAGACAGCAGTCTTCTCGGATAGATCCGGTCGTATTATTTGGTCAAATACTTGGTTAATTATTTGGTAATACGGTCGTATTATTTGGGCAAAGAAAATAAAACCGCCACTGGAGGCTGCAAGTTCTTTTAACAGCCGAGCTGTTTAAGCCAAGCATTAGTCCGTAACGTGCGAACAGAAAATGTGGGCCGATCCTGGCGGTAGTGCAGAAAGGGTCCAAGCGCAATGGCACATAGCCCTCTGAATTTGCAAACCTGAGCCTGGCAAAGTCTAGATAAGCATGGTTGGTACTACTTAAGCATAGTCAGTCATCGATAGATAATCGATAGCCAATCAATAGCTAATCAATAATCGATCAATAATGAATCATCATCAGCCTATATTTATGTCCACTGCAGGACGAAGGCCTCTTCATGTGATCTCCAATTACCCCGGTCGTGCGCTAGCTGATTCCAATTTGCGCCGGCAAATTTCCTAATTTCATCACCCCACCTAGTTTTCTGCCGTCCTCGACTGCGCTTCCCTTCTCTTGGTATCCATTCTGTAACCCTAAAGGTCCACCGGTTATCCACCCTACGCATTACATGGCCTACCAAGGTCGACTTTTTTCCTTAATCGCAATTAAAATATCGGCTATCCCTGTTTCCTTTCTGATCCACACCGCTCTCTTCATGTATTTTAACGTTAGGCCTAATATTTTTCGTTCCATCGCTCTTTGTGCGGTCCTTAACGTGTTCTCGAGCTTCTTCGTTAACCTCCAATTTTCTACCCTGTATGTTAGCACCGGTAGAGTGCAATGACTGTACACTTTTCTTGTCAACGAGAGTGGTAAGCTCCCAGTCAGGATTTGGCAATGCCTGCAGTATGGCAATACCTGCCAATAATCAATAAATTCCAGAAAATAGTGGGGATGACTTGGTAGTGCTTAGCCTAGCCCAAATACGTGGCCAATACCTTTCGATAGCCAATCGATAGTCAATCAATAGCTAATCGATAATCGAATAATAGTCAATAAATTCCGGGAAATGCTGGGGATGACTTTGTAGTGCTTCATAATCAGCCTATATGTATGTCCACTGCAGGAAGAAGGCCTCTCTCTGTGATCTCCAATTACCCCTGTCTTGCGCTAGCTGATTCCAACTTGCGCCTGCAAATTGCCTAACTTCATCACCCCACCTAGTTTTCTGCCAGCCTTGACTCCGCTTCCCTTCTCTTGGTATCCATTCTGTAACTCTAATGGTCCACCGGTTATCCATCCTACGCATTACATGGCCTGCTCAGCTCCATTGTTTCCAGCTGATGTCAACTAGAATATCGGCTATCCCCGTTTGTTCTCTGATCCACACCACTCTCTGCCTGTCTCTTAACGTTAGACCTAATATTTTTCGTTCCGTCATTCCATCGCTCGTTGTGCGGTCCTTAACTTGTTCTCGAGCTTCTTTCTTAACCTCCAAGTTTCTGGCACATATGTTAGCACCGGTAGAACGCAATGCTTGTACACTTTTCTTTTCAGCGACAGTGGTAAGCTCCCAGTCAGGACTTAGCAATGCCTGCCGTATGCACTCCAACCCAATTTTTATCTTCTGTAAGTTTCCTTCTCGTGATCAGGGTCCACTGTGAGTAATTGACCTGCATAAATGTACTCCTTTGCAGACTCTAGAGGCTGACTGGCAATCCTGAATTCTTGTTCCCTTGCCAGGCTATTGAACATTATCTTTGTCTTCTGCATATTCCTCTTCAACCCCACACTTACACTTTCTCGGTTAAGGTCCTCAATCATTTGTTGTAATTCATCGCCATTGTTGCCGAATAGCGCAATGTCATCTGCAAACCGAAGATTGCTGAGATATTCGCCGTTGATCCTCACACCTAAACCTTCCCAGTCTAAGAGCTTGAATACTTCTTTTAAGCATGCAGTGAATAGCATTGCAGAGATTGTGTCTCCTTACCTGACACCTTTTTTGATAAGTATCTTTCTACATTTCTTGTGGAGAAGCAAGGTTGCTGTGGGATCCTTATAGATATTTGCTAAGATATTCAGGTATGCCTCCTGTATTCTTTGATTATGCAATGCCTCTATGACTGTTGGCATGTCTACTGAATCAAATGCCTTTTCATAACCTATGAGAGCCATATAGAGAGGTTGATTTTACTCCGCAGATTAGAAAGAGCCTCTGTACGCTAGCGTTAGTTACAGTTACGTTACGTTAGTTACAGTTACGTTAGAACTTTTACGTTAGTTATAGAAAAAGCCTCTGTATCCTGTTCATCACTACTTCGAATGAAAGTAGCTTGGCTGCTCTGGGGACTGTACAGGCCAGTAATGATACTCAATTATCATTTCGGCGCTGCTTACAATCATTTTACTTATTTCCAACAGGCCCAGATGAAACCACTTAAAGGTTACAGGAGCAGGTCTTGACGAAATCAGTTCAATTAACATTAAATTAGCCACTCGTCACCCACCCACTATCTGATATTATCAATTTAGTATTTATAAGTGGAGTATTTCCAAGTCAACTAAAGAAAGCAAAAATTATTCCAGTATTCAAAAAGGGTGACCGCTTCTGCATTTCTAATTATCGACCTATAGCTATTCTTCCTTTCTATAGCAAAGTTATCGAAAAATGTACTGAAAAGCACCAAACTTAATACTTCTCAAAATTTAACAGTCTTTCACCAAATCAATTTCGCTTCCGGGCAGATTCTTCGGCTGACGGTGCTATACTTTCGTTCACAGATAAAATAAAAAGCGCTATAGATGCCGGTTTCTACGCAGGATCAGTTTTATCGATCTATCCAAAGCATTTGATTCAATAAACCACATCACCTTACTTGCTAAACTACGGGCAGTAGGCGTCGATGGCTCTGCATTAGAACTGATAAAAATTTCCCTAACAGATAGACAACAGGCTGTGTATTTTAATTTTGGCCCTGGCCTCTTCTCTACTGTCTGCGCCATGAACACTCCTGACGCCGCCTAAGTCTCCGCGGACAGGCCTTGTCGCGGACCGTAGGACCTTCATCGATCGAGAAAGCCATTGGAATGGAGCACACCCGATGATAAACCTTTATGTTTCCGCTGCAGCCGAGCTGGACACATTGCTCGATATTGCCGCAGCCAGTGGCCCTCTCAGCACTCTAGCCCATTTCCTACTTACTTTGGTCCCATTCGTACTGCCCTGTAGGCAGTACGGAAGCCCGTAGTAGACTTGCTGCTTGAACGTGTCTCAACGGTTGATATCCTCCTCGTGGGTCCGAAATCAGACGTGAGGAGTTCTGCCGAGGTAAAATGTGACGTTGGCCAGCATTATACAGTTGGATCCAAGCCATTCTGTTTACTGACACGCTCGTGCATACTGAGCCACTCATCCACGTCAACCTTGTTGGCCCCCGAAAAGGTCCCGGGATCGCGGGGCTGGGAGAGGGTGATAAACTGGGTAGTGGTCGCAGGCGTAGCTGACGGCAACGTGTCATCGCCTGGCGACATGGCGGCAGATTCGAGGTGGCGTCCGCTTCCAAGCTCCGTCGTCAGAAGTACCCAGCACCTCCACCAAATAAATGTTACGTGGAAGCACAGTAGGGAAACGATTTACAAGGTGTATTCACAAGGGATATCAAGCACTGGCCAACATCAAACAAGGCACGTCGTCGACTTCGGATCAGCCAGAGACCGGTTATGGGTATGTCCCACTACATCGAAGTGTCAACATCATCATCTACGAATAGCACGTAGCAATATATGGACAACGTAGATAATTATATGAAATCGCGTATATGACATGCGTGTATTAAAAAGACAACGGATTCCTAATTGATCTTGCAGGCCTTCGTGTTTATTTGTATTTGGACAAAATAGAAGATATTGACAAGACGTAGGAACAAGTTGAGCGCATCACCTCTCCTATAGAATTATATTCTGAGAAAAGAATAGTGAATAGTGCAGGACGGAAGTGTATAAAACAGGGGTAAGCAAGGATCAATAGAATACTGATGACTACCTATGAAAAAATGCACGCAGTAAGTACCAACCTTGGGTTTTATCCTTTTAAGCCCTAAGCATAACATATATCATGTTATATATTCACGCGCATATGTACACATATGTTTACACATTGCATTTTTTGATATGAACATATTTATTGCTTTACACAATAGTTTTCATTAAATATGCGTACCTTCTTTTCTCTCTTCCGTCTGATTTTTCTTCTGATACTTCTTCAATCTGGCCTTGTTGATAAAGGCCTTCATCTTTTTCCCTGGTCTGTGTTGGCCGAAGTAGCTGGCGTACCACTCACAAACACGTGATCATTCCGCTTCAGCACATAGGTACAAAATCCTTCGGCAGCCTCTGTGACCCGAACGCCGGCTTCATCAAATGGGCGAACCACACGTTTATGGGTTTTGATATGTCGTCATCAATGTCTCCGGCAATTATCATAGCCATGTATCTATAGGCCGTGTTATCGTAATACAGGACAATCGCCGTTCAGGGTGCGCGTGACCAAGGTAATCGACAGAAATTCCTGAATGTCTTTCTCGAAGAAATTTGGGGTGATGTAAACGACTGCCATCACAGTCTCGACACAATCAAATGTTATTTCCATCTTCTTCAGGTTAACAAACACTCCCGATTCGTCCCAACGTTCCGAGGCAGAGATATGACCTAAGTCCGCCTCAACGGGAACATTTACTATCTGGCTGACTATCCCAGACTGCCCTCCGCCGAACTTTAGGCGTCTGAACCGCATGAATGGAATCTGCGGTGATATGAGACGGTCGCTAAGCTCATTGAGTTTAGGCAAGTGAGGCAGCCTGTGAAGATGATAAAAAAAAGTTGTCGCAGTTTCACCTGAAAGGTGAAGCATCAATTGCGATAGCAAACTTGTAGAGAGCTATACGGAGTAATGATATTAGCTTTATCAGCTGTATAAACTTGGACATGCAGCAGCATGGGCAACACGCAGAACTGTTGTCGACGCCATCGGCGTTTTGCCCGCGTTCGCTCAAAATGCGTGCGGCGTTGGTGACTGTTGCCGGAGCCTCTGATATAAATAGGCACTTGGTGCCGCAGCTAAACGTCGCCTCCCTTCCCTCCCCCTCCCCCACGGCCACTCGCGCGTCTGAAGAAGGCACGTTTGCTCTACATATATGGTGATTGTAAAGGAGGAAAGAGACGCCTACTTCTGCAGCCCTTAAGCGAGCACGGCGCAGAACGCGCGTTTGTTCTCCGCCGTGCGTTCACTCCCCGTGAAAGACGCGCCCCTCATGCACTTTCACTCGCACATACAGCGTTCGGCGCGCGGCGACGATTTCATCTCCAAATGACGTCATACGGAACCTCACGGCGACGGCGATGGCGACGGCGACGCCGACGGCAGAAATCTGCTTTTGAGTGTCCATATAATTGCTATCGCAATAATTTGTTTGAGTGCGACAAACGAGGAACCTTGTTTTTGAAACAGAAGCACTCGCACTTGGGGTGGGGGGCAAACTGTGCAGGTGCGCACCTCCTCTTCGGATAGCTATTTGTCCAACAGGGGAACGAAGCGTTCCTGCATTGCTTCCACGTTCGAGGCTTACCACAGGCGGTCACACAAGGCAAAGGACACAACAGAGTTGTTGTTTACGAAATGTATTTCGAAGTATGCTTTCGCAGCGGCGTATTGCGTTGTTTCGCCGTTTCTTTCTGCTTGTGTTTGTCATTTAGCATCTCAGGCTTGCGCCAGTCGTATTTCTGCTGCCTCAGCTTGCTTGTTGGTTGAGACGTTGAATGTGGCGACTGTCTCGCATCCGTTCCAAGCGTTGTTCTCTAAATTGAGCATCCACCGCTGCACATCGTTCCATAATAGGCGGAATCATCTTCCCATTTTTCCTCTCCTTGCTTAGCAGCATATCGAATACATCCGGACTCCGCACGGTGCCCTTTACCTTCATCCAGATCCGCGGGAGAGTTCTGTTTCGGACACCCATAGCAAAGGAGTGAGATAAAACCACCACAGAGCAACCCTTTTATACTCCGGGGCAGAGTTTGAAACCGACAATCGAACAGTTTTATTTATTTATTTATTTATTTATTTATTTATTTATTTATTTATTTATTTATTTATTTGTATACATAGTGTCCCAAGTTGGCTATAACCGGCCAGAAACTGACGAATCGCAATGTGCGGAAAAGGGCTAATTAAAGCTGCCGCTCAAAAAAAAATATCCGGATACAATAGTAATCATAAACGGCGGGTACACGACATTTTAATTACATTTTGACGATACTTATGCTGCATAACTCTTTCCATAAATGTTGACCACAATTTGCAGTACAATTCCTTGGTGAACATAAAACTACCACAGAACCAATCTCACGATGACTGACGAAGGTAATGCATTCATCATTGTACCAATATACCGACACAACGTATTGCCACCGCCGAAACGAGTTATGTATGAGGCGTTTACTATAGCGGAACTCCTCCGCGCTATACCCTAAGAACACTCGGCGCCATCTAGCGCCGCCGCTGCGAAGCCTGCGCGTGGCTTCCGAAATGAATGGCGCACCAGTGCGTCCGAATGCTGTGAAACCATCGTGCGGTAACCGGTCTCCTCTCTCGCGCTTCTTTCAAGACACGCAGCGCCATCCAGTGGCACTGCCGCGAAGTTCACGCGGGGCCTCCGAGACGAGAAGCCGGGCGTGCCGGTGCTTGCGAGCGATGTGAATTTCTCCCTCGCTTTCCGCACACTCAATGGCACATACTCAGTGGCCCAAGGGGGCGAGAGGTCCATTGAAGGGCGGCAAATACCCAGGGAATTTGTGGCGCAGCCTGAAAAGGCATCCGGTTGCTGCCCTGGACGAGCCCTTGTGACGTGGGTTTGATTCCGTTCAGCATCGGAGAAATTTAAGGGACCTTGATCGTCAGTGCATAGCGGCACATTCCCAGTGGCACATACCTAGTTACCCAAGTTGTCATCAAACAGGCTCATTCAAGACCGGCACAGACCAAATGGCACATACCTAGTGCTCCACGTTGGCGTCAAAGAGTTCCTTCGAACAGCTTTACCATCCCAGTCCCTCATCTACAGGGACCCTCACCGGCGTGAAAGAGGTTCGTTGAAGTGCCGCACATATATGCACACACTGCCGCATTTCTTATCGAACCAAGTTGGTCGGACGGCTAGCTTCGAACCTTGTTCCCTCAGCACAGCCGCTCGATGCGCTACCCATTCGACCACGGACAAACCAGGGCACCAGGTAGGCGGGAAAATTGCTAGATTCAAACATGCATAGATAGTTAAATAGTTGGCACCCGGAAAGTAAGTGAAGTACCCTAAGGATGCGAATGGGCAGTAATACACGAAGGTGAGGTTAGACGTAATTATACTATTATCACGCGTTATTTTCAAACATTTTATCTAGTTGTTTAGCAGTAGTTTCATGGCTGACAAAACTATGAAAATTAATTTTTGAAAGATGCCAAAACTTGACAAACATGTTCAAGAATGCTTTGAACAGGCCATAACGTTACATGAAATTGAAAATGTCATAAAGTAGCTAAGCTAAAAAAAAAGATAAAAACTCCATGGCCTGGTGTCCTTGGTGCTGCCTGTTACATAGTATTCAAGCGTGATATAGTACCGATTTTACGTATTCTCTTGAAAGAAGCCTACGAACAAAGGCGTGTGCCACTATCTTGCACCACGTCACACATAGTGATCATTCCGAAATCTAGTGTCGCAGAAAAACGCCCGTTGATGGAGTCCTGTCACACGATAAGCCTCCCCAACGTATACAAAATATTTATGAAGGTTTTGGCGAGGAGACAGCGGAGCTTTATTACAATCTCGGTTGGATCCCATCAGACTTGCGGTACTATGGGTCACAATATTGCCACAAACACACGCGCGGTGCGAAATATGCTTGAATGCCCTGACATCAGTGTTCAACAAAGCTCTATGCTACAAGCTGAAAATTCAAAAGTCTTCGGCCATATTGCACATGGTGTATTTTTCTGCTTGCTTGAATATTTGAATGTGGACAATGTCATATTAGAAGGTATCACGAATAAGTGCACAACACGAATAAATGTAAATGGCAAGTGTGCCGAGAATGTGCACTGACGTTACAGTGTCATATAGAAATGCCCCCTTCTCGTCTTTTTTTCCTTTTTCAGCCGCAGCATACTTCATTGGAGCCACTTTGTGTGGCAATTGCAAATTACAGCAGCACCAGAGGTATCAAACTGCAGTCAGCGCATGTGAAATTTCTGCTTTATGCGGTTGATACAGCTGTTTCTCGCACAAATAGAGAAACCATACGCGAGGCTGTATCCGTGGCGCAAAAATTTTGTAAATTCTCTGGACGCCAGGTAAACGGGGATAAAATCTCAGTTTTTTGACATTGTAATTTTGACTTCAGGCTGGAATACCTTTCTGAGTTTCGATGGTCATCCCTGCCGTCGAAGTACCTTTGTGTGCCACTAAATAAATATCAAGATCTCGGTACACACTGGACGGAAACAATCATGCACATGAAGGAAAAAGCAGATGGGTGGCAAGTAAAAGAGCTATCAATGTTTTCCCGAGCAACCATTGCAATGTATTACTAGTATAAAAAAATGTGGCGCGCAATAAAGGTATCGTGCGCATCGCGTTCCAGTCTTTTGCAGATGCATCGGGCCATTGCAGTATTTATTTGGGCAAGGAGCTGGGAGCGAGCGAGCAGAACGAACTTTTTCCATTCAGTCAAACGCGGTGGGCTTAGACTCGTTCGTTTGTTCTTGTAACAAGTTGTTCGCGTTTTATTTTTATTCGAGACCAAAAAGATGCCTTTCTGCTGACAGTTAATCAAATGTGACTACGCAGATTACTTCCATAATGTTTTGTGTTATCCGTGAAGGCATGCCTGGTGCTATCAGACGATAGGTGCACGAAGTAGTGCTTTCTGTCAAGATGTATACTGTAAGATTTTGTATGGCATACTTGCGCAGCGTTTCTCAGAAAAAAAAATGTACAAGGACGTTATGTATACGCTTTTGCCAGAGCCTCTATATCTATTGACACAGCGGGGAGGTCAAGGAAAAAATGCCTTAAAGTGGGTCAAAAAATGACAATTAAGCCAAACATAAAAGCATCTACTCATCAAATTACATACGAACGCACTACCTAGGAAAATGTGGCTGAGCGAAAAAGGTCTGTTCGTACCCTGGACGACAGACGGTCTACTCTGCCAAAACCCTGATACCATTGAGCATGTTTTCCTAGGATGCTGTTACCCAGAGTTTCACTGCGACATTTTACAAAAGGCTATTCGATCCGCACGACATCAGGTTTCTACCAGTTGATACCACGGAAATGCCTTATGATGAAATGGCGCTCCTTGTCCTCCACAGAATGTGAAAACACGTGGCAGGGATGGAATCGCGCTCAGTAGATGAAACTTTCATGGAAAGTGTTGTGCAGTATAGACAAGTGTATAGGGCGCTGTCTGAATCACCTGATTGGATGACAGAGCTTGATGACTTGGTTGTATTGAAGAAATCTTAAATAATTTGTGTCGCCAAATATAGGCTGACTGGTTTTAACAATTGTACGCTGCTTTGTTTTGTCAAAACTGGCCATAAAGAAGGCAAAAGCGATCGTGGCGCCATGGTTAGAGCACCTGGCTTCTGTGAACGACGGCAGAGGATCGACTCTCACATCGATCACACATTATGTTATGTATCTTAACACGAGGTGTGACATGAGCCGACCTACCTACCTACGGCAAAGTGCCAAGAAAGAGGCAAAGAATGCTTCGAATTAAGAAAACAGCTGTGTATATATATATATGTCTGTGTGGTTAATGTAAACATTCGTTCATTGTTTTGTTTTCCGCAAAACTTAGCAACCAGTGCATAAACAGATCCGCTGAGCCCTGCGACGGTTTTCACTCCTACGTCTGCACCAAATGGATAGTGTAGAGGCAGGAGTAAAAGTGCAGACGTAGGAGTCAAAATTGTCGCAGGGCTCAGCGGATCTGTTTCTGTACTCGTTAATAAGTTTTGCGGAAAACAAAACAATGTACGAATGTTTATATCAACCATACATACATATATATACACAGTATAGACCACTTATAATGTAACCGCTTATAGTGCAGGACCGGATATAACATGGTCTTTTCAGAGTCCCGTTAATTTTCCCATAGCAATCTATGTATGCGCGTATCGCTTATAGTCAAGTTGCAGGGGGCGAAATACCGGTTACAGTACGGCTGCCTGGGAGTACGGAAGTTAGCTGAGACGGCGAACGGACTCAAAGGGGCACCGGAATTATTAGTGCATCATTGCACGATGCACGGACGGTGCGAGTCGTGAAATATCGCGGCGCGCAAGCGCATAGCGAGCGAGGGCCACGAAACTGTCCACGCCGGCTAACGCTGGCTTCCCGATAACGACAGAACACGAAACTTCAGGGTACGGGCGGCGAGGGGCGCAGGCGGAGACCGTGAAAGGTGAGGGAGGAGGGCGGCAGGGAAGCGGATTTGGCCTCGGCAACTCCGCCGCTTCGGTGGCTCCCTCTCAACTCGCTCGTAGCCCCCTCACCCTCGACGGTCTCCGTGCGCGCCCGCCGGCGCCGCCGCTCCAGCCGGCCCGGCGCCAGCTCCCTGAAGTTTCGTTTTCTGCCGTTATCGGGAAGCGGGTGTTTGCCGGCGTGCGCAGTTTTGTTGGCCGGACTGGGACACCGCCGCTGCTTCCTTCTGCGCCGCAGCCGCAGCGTGCAAGGTCAACACGTGACTAGAAAATAACGGAAGCATAAAGGAGAAGGGTTCATTGCCATTTTCTCCGCGTGGCATAGACGTCGGCACGTACACGCATGTTTCGGCGCAACGCAGAATCGGCGACCTTGCCATTTGAGAGAGGGTAATATTTCGCCGCATTTAAAAATTTTTTTTTCGGTTTTGTTCGCGAGCGACATTAAGGGGTCTCTCCTAAGCTTTTACTCTATGGCGGTGCCGGAGCATTGCCAGTTGGAGGCGCTGCCGCGTGATTTGGCGCGCTGCCGAGAGCCTTGTCGGTGTGTGGTATGTTCGAATTAACTGTCGCAAATGATTTCGCGTTCGAATTACCGGGCGGTTCAGCCCAATGGAATACACATAACTTTGACGGGAATTCAGCGTTAGTTCGAATAAACTGGAAGTTCGAATTCAGCGTGCGAATTAACGAGATGTGAGCTGTAAATGTAACGAGATTCTGTAACGAGTAAATGTAACGAGCTGTAACGAGATTCGACTGTAATTGAATGCAAACGTTCTAGCCGCATTCCTCGACTGTCGCATACGCGTGACGGCTCGGTGCACATGTTTTGAATATGTGCGCGCCTTGAAAATTGTTGCTTTGGTTATAGTGCGGCACCGCTTATAGTGCGGATATTCGCGACTCCGGGAACTTACGTTATAAGCGGTCTACACTGTATATGCGTGTGTGTGTGTGTGTGTGTGTGGGTGGTAATCCGATGCGTAATAGGTCAATGTGTGAAGTGAAGTACTCGTTAAACTTGTTGGCTAATACTGCATCCTTGCATTTTTTATCACTAATTAACAGCTCACCAATATCACTGGTGACTCATTCAGAAGCAATTAAATAATTGAGTTTATTCCAGGTGTTGTGTTTATTGCGAGTAACACTATCGAACATCATAAAGGTTAGCTAACACTACGGTTAGCTTGCTTTTGTATTTTAGTGAGTTTATTTCTACAACTTTAAAAGCGTTATGTGCGCTCACATCTCGCGTTACCAGAAACACCTCATATAACATATTCTTTTCTTCATACATATTGAGTATCCTGGAAGTTATCCAAGGTTTTCGGGCCCGCTTAGGGTTGTTTAAAGCCTTATAAGGAAATTGTTTTCTGTGAACAGAGCACATAGCATTAATAAATCAGTCAAACGCGAGGTCAGTGGAGGAACAAGATAATATGTTGTTTCAATTTAATGCATTAACATCCTCTCTGAAAGCGGTCAGTGTATAGAGATTTATTTGTTGAAAATGAGTAGGCGAGAGAAGATGGCTCCTTTTAATAAATGATCTGTCCAAGACTAAACAAACGGGCAAATGATCACGAAACAAACGGGCAATTGAGATCCCTTGCCTGTATTGGATGAACGGAACTGTTTGCCATGAATAAGTCTAGGAGAGTGTGGGTTTGCATAGTATTTACATTTTTGAAAAAGAACAAGAAGGTTTCAAAATCAAGCCTCTTTATGTGTATTGCTTAACATGCCCATGTTTAATTCACCACCAAGCACTAATGTGTAATTGAGATCATTAACAACCGAAAATAGGTTTTCTAGATAGTGAATGAATGAGTCAGTGTTAGCATCTGGAGGCCGATATATTGCTGTAAGCCGACATTTTTGATACTTTAATGTTAAAGCTTCTATGTCATCGGTACACAGAGAGACATCTTTATTAATTTCCTACTTACAATCGTGCCTTTACATGTAAGCATACCCCGCCACCCTTCTTAGATTTTCTATTCTGTTTAACCACATTATATCCATCAAGATGGATAACGCCAATGCCACTGCGGTACCAAGTCTCTTTTATCATAATAACAGAACATGGGAAATCAAACTCTTCATAGTGACGGCGCTCAATATAAAACCAACTTCTCAGCGAGTGGAGCTCGCGTCTTCCTTGTTGTGCCAGAAAGCATTCAAAGGGATGTGCTACACGTCAGGCATGATGGCCCGATATCCGGTAATCTGGGATTCGGCCGCACGCTCGTGTGTAGGAGCGCTCTTACTGCCCACAGCTGCAATCGGTGCCAACGTCACAAGCGACCTTCAAGCGGTCCATCAGGCCTTCTCCATCCACTGATTCCTCCGCATAGACCCTTTGAACAAGTTGGTTTGACCTCCTGGGCCCCTTTCCGTGGTCAACGAACAACAACCCATGGGTCATCGTCTGTGTTGAACATCTTACGCGGTACGCAGAAACAGGAGCAATACCCTCATCCACCACTGATTGCGTCGCAGCTTTCTTGTTGCACTTAGAGCAGAAACCCCCACAGGAGCCGATGCAGCAGGAATAGCCGAGCCTTACGTTCGGCGGATCTCTCCAGGGACAGCCGTGGTCGTCTTGGTTCTGTCGAGGCTCTCGAGTTCGGGTCTGGAACCCGACGACACCGAACTCGACCCCAGCGATTTTCGAGCCCCCCGTCTCCGAGCGATCTCTTCTATGAGCGTTCCAGTCTGCGTCCTTCTCTCTCCTCGTTCCGTGCCGACCCCTGATTGGTTGACGTTGTTTGTCCTTCGTGCGACCGCTCGTGCCACCACCCACCAACATCGTCTTGTCTGTGGGCCACTCGATGGAGATCGGCGCTCCAGCTGTTCCGCAGTGTTTCGTCGCCGCATTTTCACCAGCCGCGACTTCACGCCCTCACCACGATTCTTGCCACTCACTCATTACAGTAACCCAGCTAATCGGGCCAGAATGGAAAAAAATTTGCCGCGTATCTGCGTGCTTCGCTGCAAATGTCGTCGAAAGACGATAGTCTTCTGCCGGCCGTACTACATGAGTGCTGGTCTGATCCGCGGCCACCCGTGATGCTGTTCTCGTACCATTTCCGTCCTGGCATGATAAATGCAATGGAGGTTTGTTTGAACAGATTTCATTTTACCGCATTATTTCATCAAGCGGCCATTTATGTTTTGCCCTGCCTCAGACAGCGCTTCCTTTATGTTGAATCGGCCGCATCTGGCTGGCATTGATAAAATTGAGGAGGCGCTGCGTGAGACATGGACGCCATCTGCCAATACATCGGGAAACATGAGCTTGTGCAGAGGGTTTCCTTCCTCCATGGCGGAGGGCGCTCGTCGGTGCGCAGTCGGGGAACGTCGTTCGTCGGCGCGCATACCATGGCATTTTCAGCGCAGCTTAAAAAACTAGGGTCTTTAGAGTTACGTATCTATGTATTTTCTATTAAAGGAACACACCTCCTAATACTTGCCTAGTGATGTTGCGCCTCAGATATGCGTAATATTTACTTTGTGATCGATAACGTTCACAAGTATGAACATCCGTACCAGTTTAAGTAGTGTGGGCGGTAAGCAAGTGGTCCAACTTTGGCCGGGTGGTTGAATCGGGTGACAGACAGACAGACAGACAGACCAAATTTTCAGCGTTTAAGTTCCCCAAGAAAGACTATCGTCTTTAAAAGTGCGAGTGCATTTTCCGAAGCATGTCAACGCCGAATTGAAGTCAAGAACCCAAACGAATGGAACGGTTAAAAAATACAAGTAAACGAGACGCATAAAATTGTATCGAAGCTTTAAAGTAAGCTTCGCTGCTACATGTGAAATTGAGTCATTGGGCTTCTAAAAACTGATACATATCGGCGGTTGAGAGTATTGTTGTTAAAAAAATTATCGAAAAAACCTTGTGCACTAGCGGAAACCGGAGTCTTACAATGGCAGAGAGGGAGATTGTGGTTGTAAAGATAGCTAAAAGTCTATCCCCCGTAGCAGTTATGGAGATTCTTTGACAATTCGTTTCGAAGGCATTTGATAACGTTACACACGGTCACATACTCAAATCGGTTCACGACACTGGATGCGTCACCAGCATGTAAAATTACATACGCAGTTTCTTCAAAGGTCGGACAGTACGCTTCAAGGCCGCGCAGTCTCTTTTCCCTTAAAATATTACCCTTCGAAGATTGATTATATCGATCCCTGAGGGCACGACTCCGCGACACGACACAGGGCACGACACCACGTCAAGGATGGCAAAGTTACGCTCACTGCTGATGTAGGTTACCCTTACGTGGTTTTCCTGTTCCGGAATGTGGCACCCCTGCGAGATAAGCTCTTACGTTCGACAACAGACTTCGCCAGCGCCTGCATTCCCGATGCCAACACTGGACACAATCAGCCCAGGGACCTGACAACATGAACCTGCCACTACTTCATCCATCAGCGCCGGGGCCGGCACGGGATTTGAAAGCTGGCCAACCACCATTCACTTCGGGCACGACATTGCTGTAAGGATGGCAAACTTACGCCTCCTGGCTGTTGCAGCTCGGTTACTTGAATGGTGCTGCGTCTTTCAAGACCAGCAACTAGTGCTTGCTCAAGCTGTCGTGCCCAGTGGATTTATTTCGTGCGTTTAGGTGCTCGTTGGCTTTTTCAAGCAACATGTGCGCTGCCTTATTGAAACTGTTACTTGTGATGTCTGGTGGCATTGAATTAAACCTGGGTCCAATGACTAAGGCTGAAGCAGATTCCTTTGCCAGCGCATTAGATACAATACGTCGGCTAGAGCAAGCACAGATCGCTAACATGGAAAGAATACGCACGCTTCAGGAAGGCCAGGCTGGCCTAGTTGAAGATCTAAATCGCGTCAATCATTATCGCCCAGCGGCTTCTCAATTAGAGCGTGCGCTTAAAGTAGTGATGACGACTCAGCATGCCGATCTCAAGCTGACCAAGGACAGTCACAGGCCAATAATAGAAAGAAATTGGTAAATGCGAAAATTTTCGCACTGGAGCCAAAACCTGCGGTAATTCTCAGGTGATTCGAGTAGCAGATCTGACTCATTGCGCAACTTTACTGAGCAGATGGAAAAGATAGCATCTAGATGCATTGATACCAAAAATATAATGCATCGTTCGAATCTACTGTTCTTTGGCATAGAAGATGACGATAAGGAAGATTGGGTGGCAACGGAAAATAAAATAATTGCTTTCTGCTTTGAGAAACTCGGCATTGCTGCGGCAAGTACGGAGTTGGACAGCACACTGACTAGAGAAGTTCTCAAATACAAAACGCACACCCATCATTTCCAAGCTGACTTATTTTAAGGACATTGAAGAAATATTGGCATGTGCGCGTAAACTAAAAGGCTCATATTTCTACATTCGGGAGGGCATTTCTTTGGCTACAGGGCAAGAGCGAAAAATTAATCGAGCATGCAAAGACACACAAAATACCCTTCAAACTGTTAGTGCACCGGCTACGCCTTGGTGACATAACGTACACATATGATGTCACTTCTGGCTCAATTGTAGAACAGAACAGATAGCTAAATACCAGGACCCCGCAATCAGATCGCATTGATCCATCCTTCTCTTTATCATACACAAACATTCGAAGTGTAATGTCGGAGCGTGATAACTTGCCTCCTATCTTGACGACTGCGATTATGGTATCCCACCCTGATATTGCCGACAATGAAATCGCTTCCTTAGCAGACAGCTATGATGTACACCCCTGTGACCCCACCGATAAAAGGGGCGGCGGTGTCTTTTTGGCAATTAAAAAAAATCAATATCTTTACACATGGTTCACACAAATCTTGATCTAGAGGTTGCGGGGACCATATGTCTCCGGCTATTGGTAATTTTACCGCTCTCCTGACTCCAGTCATCACTTCACTAATGAACTACGGTCTAGTATCTAAAAAGCTACATAGCTTTCTTGAATTAAATTACTGATCTTCTTGGCGACTTTAACCTTCCTCTAACTGATTGGCCACAGTTGACTTCATCATGTCGTTTCTGAACAGATTTCATCAGCCTAACCATAGACTATTATTTATCCAAGATTGTTCCTTAACCGACACGAGGCATTAGCCTGTTAGACCTAATTCTTACGATCGCAAAAGGAATTACGGGGGAGGTTACCCATCTAGACGGTTTTAGTGATCATAGTTTACTCCGAATAAGCATTAAGGTTCCTTTACAATTTGCGGGAGTTACAACAAAGACAATACGCGATTATAACGAGGGCGATTATACCTAAATTAACCGAGAACTGCATTCCTTCTTTTAACGTATACTTTTTCCCTCAGTCTAAACAAGGCCTATTAAAGATAATTGATTGATGTTCAAAGACAAGCTATGGGCTTTGGTTGACCAACACGTCCCTCTAATAAAGATAACAGCCGTCAAAAATAAACCATGGTTTACTAAAAAATCTTGCTAAGCTCCGAATTAAGAGGCGTTTATATTGCTACACGCGTGTGGTATTTGATTGTTTGTACGAGGCGCGCGGGCGCCATCACTCGAGAAAAGAGGAGAAAGAACGAACTGGGCTCGCGCTGTGAATCTAACCGGTCAGCGCGGCAACCGCTGTTGTAAATATAATCTGTAAATAGTTGCTCGTCTAATTGACTGGTCCTTCTTGTAGCAATATAAAGCCGTAAAACGTTTGTGCAACCTGTCAGCTTGGGAAAAATATAAATGTTGAAAAATCTACTGCCAAGCTCTTTCTGTTCCAAAGGATAAATATTTTTTCTCAAGGCCTTCCCTCGTTGCTCAAATCTAACCCCAAGAAATTCTGGCATATTTGATCTCCCAATAGTCGCGATAATCACATCACCATGCACAATTCTAACGGTGCACAGGACGAAACGGGTGGATTCGCGACATCCGTGTTCCCACCGGATGGTTCAGTCTCTGCAAACACCTGTGACATAGACAGAGTATGATTCGATTGCTTCTCAAACTTCTTTTCGGAACGCCACACACCTGACCCAGGCTTTCAAGGGAGGACGTTAGAGACTATCTGTTTGAAGGTTCCGAAGTTACCAATTTCTGTTAGCGAAGTTCGCCTAATTACCACTACACTTGCAGAAGTGTGTTCTGTGTTAGGAGCGATGAAAGTAGGTTCGGCTCCCGGTCCCGATCGCCTACCAACCGAATTCCAAAAAAAGTTATTTGGAGCGAGTTAGGAAAAGTTTGGTAGCAACACTCAAGAAAATATTGAATACTAAATAGCTCCCGAAGCCCTTTGCAGAGGGCAGGCTCATTCTACTTCCCAAAGACGGCAAAGATCGCCGCCACCGCGATTCTTGACGTCCGATCATGGTGTTGAACTCGGATTACAAGATATTGGCCACAGTATTAGTGAAGAGGCTCAAGCAATACTGGCCCGATGTAATCTGCTGTGAGCAAAGCGGTTCGATTGTCGGCAGGAACGTCTTCATTGCGTTGTCGCTAACCCGCGATACTTTAGCGTATACTGAACAGAAACAGGCGCCAGGTTTCCGTGTGTCATTGGACCAAGATCACGCCTTTGACAGAGTCAGGCACGAATACATTTTTGCACTACTGCTATGTATGGCTTAGAACCAAAAGTCATTGATTTGTTCCGGGAAATATTCCGGAACATGTCGAGCACGTCGGTCTTAAACGGAGTGGCAAAGGGCACGAGAAGACTAAGTAGGGGCGTCCGACAGGGATGCCCATTAAGCCCGATGCTTTTCATCCTGTGCATAGACCCCTTTATCCGATCGATATGCACTGATACGAAAGTGTGTGGCCTTCCGCTACCCGGGAAAATAGGCGATAACGGTCTCAGCATATGCCGATGACGTGACCGTGTTTATCAGACACCCAGACAGTTTGCTTCTAGTGCTGAGGTGCTTCAACGGGTATGCGAGTGTATCAGGGGCAAAACTCAACATGGCCAAAAGCTGTACTTTAGCTCTTGGCGACCAGCTTAGACCGGGCATGCCACCACAACCTTAATATAGTAGGAAAGATAAAGCTTCTGGGAGTAGAATTCGATCGATCTGGTGTCGCACAGGATGTATGGGAACCGCTAGTCCAAGAAGTCAATGCTACTTAGAGGACAAGTCTCTGCAATTTCTCTTTGCAAAGAAAGCCCACCTTGTTAAGTGTATTTTTTTCTGACGCATTTCTTTATGATCTCGTGTCGCACTTCATCCGTGACATGTACTGCAGGCCCTCAGCCATGGCGTTTCTTTTTGTTTGGTATGGCGGCACAGAGCGTCTGCAGAGGGAGGCCCT
>NC_051164.1:40780557-40841985 GCF_013339745.2 Dermacentor silvarum | reverse complement strand
GGCCCGGGCCGCAAAAAATCGGCCAGTGCAGTGCTCTAGTGGAGAGCTCCGAAATTATTTCGACTCCAAGAGGTTCTTTTACGTGCACCTTAATAAAAGCACGCGAGCGTTTATTCATATTCGCCCTCGTCAAACACGTGACTTGCGCCACCGTGGTGGGCGGCTTCCTTGCAGATTAGCTGGACGCGCACGAGCACGTGGCTGCCATACTTCTCCGCGCATTCTAGTAACAGCACCCCGATTTGCCGTCAAGGCCCTAGGCTTTCTGGCCAAAGGTGCATTTGAAAAAGCGGCACATAGTCATTGGCGCCGAGCCACTGCGTACATTATGTGCCGAGAACCATGCCAAACTCATGAAACGGCGCCTTTCTATCGAGCATTGATAGGACAAGCTGTAGAAAGGTGAACACAATATATATTCACTAATAAGGCATGCTGCTCCCTTTTGAAGACATCTAAAAGAGGCTGCCGGTTACAAAGATAAGGCGCTGTTTCTTATGCACAATTTTCTGCTCGGAACACTTCACAAGAAGCCACTGATTTCAATACATTCTTTATAGCACAAGCAATAACAACATTGCTGAAAGAATCTCGCCAATGAAGTGCAAGCCTCGGCAGCTCTGCAAGGTAGTGCTTGACTGCTTGAAGCGTTTCGTCTTGGCTTTGGTGGAAATTTACTCTGCAATAGAAGCGGGCCGTTTTGGTGACATACGATTGCCGAGGGCGCTGCTGATTTTGTTAGCCTTCTTAGGCCGACGATTTCTTGAAGGAATGGGGTACCTGCCTCGACTTATCGCCCGAAGATGGCATCAGTGGAGCGTTCCCACGTTGGTTGATCATTCACTCGTGCGAAGTCTTGATTCGTAATTCACCTGTTGGCCTGTTACCACTCTTTGCTGCATAGCACGCGCTAGCGCAGCGACCGCCAGACACGTTCTTGCTGCGTCAGCAGTGTCTCTTGCAACACTATTCGACTCCTCAATTGCTGAACTGCGACATGGGCGTCTCATGTGTTTTTTTTTCGGAACGTGCTAGCGGGAGTAGTAGGTGACCTTAGTTTGGTTATCATTAGGTTTTAAAAGTGAGGTAGGAACATATTCTGACAAGGGAAGTGCTCTGAGTGATAAATATACCCGTATTCTCGAACGACCAACTACTCTTACCTTTTCCTGCACTCCACCGTGTTGAGCACCGCGCCGCCTTTGGATTGAATAAGACCGGACACCCCTTAAAAATTGGAGGACACTTAAGCTTCGCCTTTAACAGTGGAACGCGATAGCGTTATTGAGCCCCGTTCGCATCGCATTTTTCTTTGAGTAGGCTTCACTGCAACACAGATCGTGGGAACGCCAGCTTACAAATATCAAGCTTACACCGATACCCTTTAAGTCGACTTGCCCTTTAAGTCGACTTGCTTACACCGATACCCTTTAATTTTTGTGGACCAAGACAACAGGAGACGACCAAGAACTAGCCGAGGGGCGAATGACCTTGCGTTCTCGCATGTCGGCGACGTTGTCTTCGATGATTTTCCACTCAGCTAGAGACATTCGGTATGGGCGGCGCCGCACGATAGATGTGTCGTCTGTCCGAATGCGATGCTCTGCAACGGTTGTTTGGCCCAACGTCTACGAATAGACATCGAAAGAATTAGTGTGCTTTTTCAACAAAGCCAGCAGCTGTTGTGTCTGCGCGGGTTTCAAGTCAGTGCTGATGACTGCTGTAAGTGCGGCGGCCGTAGAAGAATCACCAGAAGATGGGTCCCCAGAAGAGACTGCTGTAAGTGGCAAGACGCAGACAGGCTCCAGATCGGCGAAGCATGCAATGGTTGTGCCTTGCGGAAGTAGGATTTTTTTCTGGTGTTCCGTTCGTGGCAGTGACCAGTGCAGATTCATTGTGGAATCGAACAACTGATGTAAATGCTATGCCTTTAGTAAGGCAATAGGAAGAAAGGAACACCAAGACGTCACCATGGTCAATGTCGTTGGATGGAGGGTAACAAGTTCGTTTTGTCCTGGGAGTAGTTCCGTATCTTCCGCAGTGGTCAGGTGAAATGGCGTGTGTGTTTCTTCGCCAAGCAAGTGTTCGGTGTCGGTAAGGTGTACCACACGCTGCCCACAACATATATCAGCAGACGCAGACGATAGAAAATCCCATTCCAAAACCAGCTGGTGAGAGCACGGGTATAGCACAGCAAACTGTATGTGATGGAGAATGTCAACAGTAAGTACACGCGCAGTACAGAAGGCAGAAGGTCTAATAGAGTTCCCTTCGGCTGCAACCGGCATGGGACCTTCGTAAGGCGTCATAACTTTCTTTAGACGGGAACACAAAAGAGCATTCATAACAGACAAAGCCGCCCCAGTATCCACTAAAGCATCCACGGGCACTCCTTCAACATACACACGAATCATATTGGATGGGCGCGCTGGAGCAATTTCAGTCTTATGTGTGTATGCAGTTTTTCCTCCGGAAACTGCATCGCTTAGTTTTCCCCGCGAACGGTAGAGTTAAGTGAGGCAGGCCGAAGTGGTAACGATGAGCGGCGGAAGGGCGATAGGGACCGGCGTCTGGCTTAACGGTAAGCGCCGCGTGCTTCAGGTGATGCAGGCGGAGATGGAGAGCACTGCGAAGGTGAAGAGTAACGCCGCCCTTGGCAAGAGGCCCCACTATAACAATCGCGCTCACACATATCCTAGCCCCGACGCTCGTCGTGCTGGCGCTTGCGGCAAAAGCGTGATATGTGGCCGCGATAGCCGCAATAGTAGCACGCAGGACGAGATTGACGCCAAGGGGGGTAGTATGGGGTGCTCGGTGTAGCGTGTGACAGTGAGGTCAGATGGGCCGACGAAGGCTCTGGCGGTTATGACGGGAAGTGAACCGTGGGTGCAGTAGCAACCGACGCGTAAGTTGGTAGCGGCAACGGAGAAGTGACGTGTCCGAGAGGCTTGGCAGCAACTTGCGCGTATGTCGGTAGTGCGGTAGTCGGTAATGCGTGAGGGACAGGAGCTTGTACTGGCACAGCGCAGGTCAAGGACGCCATTTCTTCTCTGATAACGTCACGCAATGACCCACCAAAAGGTTGGCTGGGACACGTCGAAGGTGAAGGTAACCCCATAGATTGCAACTCTTCGCGTATGAGCGCGCGAATCAGTGTACGTAGATCGTGGTCCACCGTAGATGGGCGCCGCCAATGTCGGGCTATAGGCGGACACACTCGAGCTCATCGAGGCGCTGACAAGTGGTGACGACATCAGCGACGGTAGCGGGATTCTTAGTTGCGAGGGCATTGAAGGCAAGAGCTCCAATGCCTTTTAGAATGTGACGTACCCTGTCCGACTCCGACATTGAAGAATTCACACGTCGGCAGAGTGCAAGGACGTCCTCGATGTACGAGGTGTACGACTCGCCCAGGTGTTGTTCGCGAGCATCCAGGCTTTTCCTCGCGAGAGTGGACCGAACGGCCGGTGTGCCGAACACTTCACGATGCTGGTGCTTGAAGAGAGTCCAGTTGGTCAAGTCGGTCGCGTGGTTAAAGAACCACGTCTTCGCCACACCAGACAGATAGATGGAGCCATGGCGTAGTTTATTAACATCATCTCAGTGATTGGCGGAACTGACTCGCTCATAATCGTCCAGCAGTCCTCGACATCCTCTCCGCGAAGACCAGCGAAGAGATGGGGGTCATGCTGGGGGCTGTTGATGATAAAGGAAGGAGGCACTTGCGATGTCGGAATGGTGGCAATAGGGTCGCCAGGCTGCACGTCCTGCGGCATGCTAGCTGACGGTGGGCGCACGCGGCGACCTGAACGAAGCTCCAGGAGGCAGACCGGACTGCCAGAGAACGTAGGACCGAAAAGCACACTCCACCACTTGTGACGTCTCGGTTGGGACAACGTTTATAAGGCCCGGAAGCTCGTCAGCGAACCAGCACAGCACACAGGCGATGATGATGATCAAATGTACAGGCTAAGAGGAGGATAGGTAAAAGTGTGAGGATGATGATGATAACACTACAGATGACGGAAGATGTGCGTAATAAAAGCCCACAATATATATATATATATATATATATATATATATATATATATATATATATATATATAATGTGTATGTGTGTGTGTGTGTTTAGTCAATTGCAGTCGCGCGAGGCAGAGCTAAAGCACCCGACAAGCAAGCGGTCATGAGTAGTATATAGATATATACATGTATAGACCGCTTCCTAGGAACGGTGAATTTAGAGGTTTAGGCAAGTGATGTGGACGGTTTCTGTGCTGCGGCGATGAGCGTCAGCAGCCGGGATTACAGGAGCGACCGCGATAAGGGAGGGCAGACGTTCTTTGGACAAAGGTGAATGGGCTGATATAACGATGACGAAATTTTTCACGAAAAATTTCTCTCGAACTAAGGAGGATGAGTAGGCGAATTAAGATGATGAGTAAGTGAAATAAGGGGGATGTGTACCTCATGTGTCCGTGTTAAATGCATCGGCACTTATGGCTCCGCCTTCAAGTCGTCTTAGAAATAACATAAGAGAACCTGCGATTTTTTTCTGCTGTAACAGATAAGGAATGTGTTGTGTTCATTCCTATTACAATTTATTTCACTCCTAATTCAGTCCTGCGGGAGCGTCCAATTATTTCTACTCACTTCCTTGCGGCTCTATTTTCCCGTTCTGCAGATCACGGCCATCTTCTGTGGATGCATCCACATAGCTCACTTCACGCACACCATGTATGCGAAGTGAGCGCTTCCAGCACCCATCAATCATCAGCCAAGCCAAATTCAAGGATGTACGTCTGCAAACACGATTCATTTTATTGCGATAGCAATTATATGGACACTTCCACCGGATTTCTGCCGTCGGCGTCGCCGTCGGCGTCGCCGTCGCCATGAGGTTCCGTATAGATAAAATCTTCGCCGCGCGCCGTAGGCCCGAGCGGAAGCGTGCGGGGACGCACGCTGTCACGGAGAGCAAACGCACTTAATCTACCACGCGCAAGCAAGGAAGCGGGAAGCGAGCACCGGAGGGAGCGGGGGGGGGGGGGGGGGGGGGGGCGAATTTTTACTCCGCCAACAACCGCGCTCGTCGCTCGCTCGCACCGTCTCTTATCTCCACACGGCTCTGACCTTTATACGCTGTGCATTCGCCGCTCAGTTTCCGTTGATGCGATAGACCGCACGTACCTTCGCCGCCGCAGCTTGCTGCCAGCGTTTTGACAGTCGTTGTCTGCAGTCATTCAGTGTGATCTATTCATGTTTGTTTGTGCGCGCTCACACCACAGTTAGTAATAGTCGGGCCACATTTTCCAACGCACGCTACACATGCAATGCTGCCCGGATCGGCAGTGCAGCGCTACAGGTGTGTCCCTTCGCACGCGCTGCCCACGGGCAGCGCTTCTCATCAACACCACCGTTTCACACGCGCCTTCTCGTGGTCATCGAGTCTCTCTTTATGTCGGTCTACTGACGCCGCAGCACGCCTGCTTACTTAATCAGCTCATGTTTACTACAATTCATATTGCTACCAAAGCCGCTCACCTTACTTCGTATGACATTGCTGTGTTGCTATCGCATTCATTGCTTCGCCCTTAGGGCGAAACTGTGACATTTTTTTCGTTCGTGCCTTCACGAAAGCAAACAAAGCACGTCAGTGCCGTCTCTTATAAAGGTAGCTGAAAGCCAATGTTACGAAGGAAGAACAATATACAGCACGCAACACCGAAAGTATAAATAACGGCTAACTAAGACACGTTTTTTCGGTCGTTTTCGACTCACACGACAGCGAATCTGCCTAATTCCATTTTTTTCTGTATACTTGGCGTGTATACAATGAAGCGTTTCGGCTAACAGTGAGTCAAAAGCTATCAAAACCTGGGATTACCAGTCACCTATTAAAAAAGATTTTCAGATTATGTTGGTGGTTGCTTGAGTAATTCATTCCTTCGTTTATGTGTACGCCGAGGTACTTATATTGCTTGAGTACGGCTATGACTTGCTGTTGAATTGACACCACGTAGTTACTCGTCTCTTCATTAAAGATCATATTTGCTGATTTCTCTGTGCTAAACTCAAGGCCTAGATTTGTCGCTGCGTTGCCACAGATATTCTCAAGTATCTGTAAATCTTTTTTATTGTCCGCTAGTAGCACAATGTCGTCTGCGTACATCAGTCAAGGGACCTTCTGTTGCACCATTTGTCCATTACGCATGTAGGATAAATCAAACCCTAATTCTCTGTTTTCAAGTCGTCTTTCTATACCCTTAACGTAAAGCGTGAACAACAATGGAGACAGAGGACATCATTGCTTCAATCCTTGGTAAATTCCCACCATTTCATTACCTTTTCGACCTTCCCATACAACTAGTACTTGGTTGTCTCTATATATCTCGCTCAGCAGTTCCACGAAATCGTCATCTATGCATTCGTGCTTAAGAATATCTTAAGGACACATAACTGCTTAAGGACACGTAACTAGCTCCCCAAGTGGCTGCGGGTTCCTCGCGAATAATTATACAAGTCGATTATTATCTGTTGACATACATGTTTTAGAAGAGATGCCACAAGAGTCGAATGTAGCGAATATGCTATGGAAAGCTAGAATTTTGTTCCCAGAGTGCTGAAAGATTCAGCAATGGAAGTGTATGGAAACGCCGAAAATTTATAGCTGATTTTCGAGACAAAAATGATCGCTATGGTAAAACTGCGGCTGCTATCGTAATAGCCACTAATGGAAATGTAGTCCGGAGCCTCAACTTTCGATTAATGCCTATGTCAACTCTCTACACATGGCGTAACACTGTTCACGAAAGCGATTTTTGAAACACAGTCGAGCAAACTCACGTGGTAACTTGACCAAACCTAACGTCTCATTGCAGAATAGTCGGAAGCCGTTGCCGAGTGCTTTATTTGCACGCACCTATTGCCCCACGTCATGATGGCAGCGGTCCGATACTCCACTCCTAAAATTCTTAAAACCCCCTAGGAATTAGTTTCACAGTCTCCCACCAGATGGCCGAAACATAAAAATCAAGATTTGGTTTCGGTTTTGGATTTTCATTGGCGCTCTTTAAATATATGTTTTCTTTTTTTCATTCCTAAAACGAAGAAAATTGGTGCTCATTTGTTCATTTATCGCTTTTATAATCAGATATCATTCCTTGGACAATATAATTAGAAGCATGCGCGTGTGTTTGTGTTAAGTACAAGAAAAAAAACTTTCGTGCCCTGTAGGACGGAATGCACCTAAAACGCTAAGTAAAAGGTCCCTGAAAACAAGCAACATATAGTGATATAATACTCCTCATAGAAGCCTCTACAATTAGGGCAGAAAAATGAAATAACCAACCTAGGTTTTTTTTTTTTGAGTAGTCGAGGGGCTATGAGGCGAAGGCCAGCAACGGGCAGAAATGACAAATTAGTGCTTTGCATTCCTTTCTCTACAGGACTCACTGGAATTCCTAGAGGGCTCGCTGTCTTTCCCCGCTATATTTATATGGTGTGGGCGGAGGCTTATATTTTTGTTAATTTACTCGCCTCACAATAAACAGTGTCTTATAGGCGAGAAAAAACAAATATTGTGCCTTACAACTTAAACTATGTTGCGTTTCTTTGAAGACCAAGTGCATCAGAATTATGAGCAGCAAAAGTAGTCATGTATCAGAAAGCGTAGGTGAGAATAACCTTCCTGCAAAATAATGCGCTTGAAACACAAGGGGGTGGGTTAGGATAAGCTAGAAAATTAGCCGTTATGGACACCAAAGCTGAGTAAAATGCCACTCACTCGCTGAAATGACGCGACATTCAAGACACTGAGAATGAGCTAGCTCAGAACCTTGAGAATACGTTTGCGGCTTGAGTCACATCTACTAACTACCCTGGGCACGCGCTTTCTCCATAAGTGATACTTGAGGGCTGCAATAAAAAAAAAATTGGACACTTACCAGCCCCGCATCTGTGGCGATATTGGATGAGAGCATATACGCTACTCATTTATTACCAGGTTAGGAGAGGTGAAATTTTGTTGCAGCTGGACCTTACATAAAGGATATAAAGCGCCACAAAAGAAACTGCTTGCTTTCACTGTTAAAAAAAAGTATGAGCATCAATGGAAATCAGTGTGGTCACAGAATGCAAAGATTTTCATGGGGCAATCCGATGATGATGATAAGTGGTTCTTGAGGGAAAGGGAAAGGTTGGCGCTATCTTCTGCAGCCCTTGAGGGAGCACGGCTCAGCGATGACTCGGCGGTTGTGCTGATAACCAGCGAGAGAGACCTTATCAAGCTTTTCTCGCCGGCACGCAGTCCTGCAGAGCCAGCAACAAGCGATAATCGTAGCTCACCTGACAATTGAAATCTGGCGTCTTTCTGCTGTGTGATCACAAAACAACTAAACAAAAATGACCTATAGCGAACTAGCCCTACCACAACAGGTGAAGCTAAAAGACCCAAACTGTGAAACCGCTTTGCACCTTAACGCCCGTTCGGTAGGCAACAAGCAAGACGAAATTGTTCTGCTTCTAAAACAATTCTCTTTCGAATTCACGATTTTAATGCTCACTGAAACGTGGTATCAAACTGATAGCAAGATGCTAGAGCTGCCTGGTTACGTAATGTTTTTCCTTAACAGACCTAACAAACGTGGTGGCGGTGTCGCTATCTATACTCTAGCGTGCAAAAGGTGTAACATTGTGCCTAGTCTTAGTGACGTTACCGATGATTATAAAGTTCTTACCCTAGACAATCGAAATCAGATCATTTCAGCAGTATACCGCCTCCCAAATGGTAACATAAAAAATTTCACGGATTATTCGTGGAGAATTCCTGTGCGGATAAAAAATTTCACGGATTATTCGGATTCGTGGAAAATTCCTGTGCGGATCTCGAGTCACCAACCCAAATAGAAGGCTTGATCACGTCCGCCCTCGGTGAGGCCACGCGGAAAATATGTGCACCTACGCCGGGTTCTCCTATCGACGTGGAATTCGAGAGGTTACGCGCAGCCCGACGGCGCGCTGAAAGGAAATACAGAAGGACGAAATCTACGTACGATCTCGCCCTTTGTCGCCGAGCTCAACGACAAATCAAGCGCCATCTCGAGAAATTAGGAAGGAAGCGCTGGAGGAAGTTCTGTTCATCACTGGATCCTCGCAAGCCGCTGTCACGTATTTGGCATGTAGCTAGGAGCCTGCGTTCTCCCCCACAAGAAAGGTACCCTTTCAGTGCTCTGGCCCTTTACCAGCGTCGCACTGATGTAGAGGTAGCGGACGATTTCTGCAAGATGATTGTGGGCACAACTCGGCCAGCCTCAATTCAATTCGAGGTTTTTGCGCCACCTTCCCCTAGTGACTACTACGACTTGCTCTTTACGATGCCTGAATTAGAGGCTGCTCTTGCGTCGTGTCGCCATTCATCTGCCCCTGGTCCTGACGGGATTTCATATTCGTCTCTCTCACCTTGGCAGGGCTGGTCGCACTGCGCTGCTCAATTATTACAATGACACATGGGTCACCGGTATTGTTCCGGAGCAGTGGAAGATCAGCCGCCTGGTTGCTCTCTTGAAGCCAGGAAAGACTCCTTATGAGCTTACCTCATACCGGCCAGTTGCATTAGCCAGCTGTGTTGGAAAAGTTATGGAACGAATGGTCCTGGCGAGACTCGAATGGTTTCTGGAGAGAAATGATCTTTATCCGAACATGATGACCGGTTTTCGGCGAGGTCGTTCTTCGATTGACAGCGTCATTGACCTCGTTACGACAGTGGAACATGAAAAACATCGACGCCGACTTGTCGCCGCTGTTTTCTTAGACATCAAAGGGGCCTACGACAACATCCTTCATGAAGCCATTCTCGATGCCCTAGATGACTTGGGAATTGGCGGCCGGCTCTATCTGTGGATTGTGAGCTATCTCAGCGGCCGTTTCGTTTACATGTCCACGCCTGACGGAGAGACTAATCGTCAGCAGGTATGCCGTGGAGTTCCTCAGGGAGGAGTCCTCAGCCCAACATTATTTAATGTGGCCCTGATTGGCCTGGTGAGCGAACTTCCAGCTCACATCCACATCAGTGCATATGCAGATGACATCTGCATCTGGGATTCTGGTACAACACGCCCACAACTACGTGCGAGATTACAACGTGCTGTGTCATCTACTTCACGATACGTACGGCGTCAGGGTTTGCTCTTAGCTGCTGAGAAATGTGCTGTGGTTGCATTCACGCGAAAATCCGTCTGCCGCTATCCTGACCTCCATTAACGGTGTTATAATACCTTATGTCTCCCACCACAGATTCTTGGGCATTATCATTGACCGTGGTTTGTCGTGGTCGAGGCATGTGAATATGTTGAAGCAAAAACTTAATCTGTTTTGCCATGTTCTTCGCTTCGTAGCAGGCATGAAATGGGGCCCCACGGAAGGCTCCCTACTACGACTTTATCAGTGTCTATTTATAGGCTACATTCGATACAGCCTCCCGATACTCTCAAACTTTAGTATTTCCTGCTTACGGACATTAGAGAGCGTTCAAGCGCAGGCACTCAAAATATGCCTCGGCTTGCCACGGCGTGCCTCCAACAAAGGCACAATTGAGGAAGCTCGCGTATGCCCATTATCGGTATACCTGTCCCACAAACCACTTCGAGTATATCTACACTTACTTACACGACACCATTGCCATCCATTGACGTCGGTTCTACATGAGCGGTCGGACAGCAGTTTCACAAGTGCACTCCGCAGCCATCTACCCCAAATAAGATCAGGCTATGCCCTTCCATATGACCCCGTCAAACCACCGTGGGTGATGATTCAACCTTCGGTATGCGTGAACGTCCCCGGCATACTAAAGAAATCAATGGTTCCCGTTAGCGGACTACAACAACTTACTTTGGCATACATCTGGTCAGAATACCAGACCTATGTTCATCTTTACACAGACGGGTCCGCGTCATCAACGGCATCAACAGCAGCTGTGGTGATACCAGCCCAGCAGATGACTCGAGGTTTCATTCTAGATCATAATTCAACTTCAACCGCTGCAGAGCTTGTGGCTATACGGGAAGCGATTCGCCACATCTGCGGGGAAAGACCTCAAAAGTGGTGCATTTTCACGGACTCAAAACCTGCGCTGCAAATTTTGAGATGCTTCCTGCGCCACACCGCATATTAGGTTCTGGCACTGCAGATTGCCGAGCTACTTTCATGCGCTCAAGAAAAACACCACCGCATAGTGTTCCAATGGATCCCAGGACACTGTGGGCTCAATGGTAATGAGATGGCCGATGCTGAAGCAAAGCGCGCCCTCAGCAATGGCCTGCGAACTGTAGTGCCGTTCTCTAGACCAGACATCACATGCCTCCTGTTGAAATTAATGAGGAGTGCGACGAAAACATACTGGGCCCAGCCAGACGCTCGTCACGTTCGCCTTAAAAGGCTGGATCCCGATATGCAATTTCCTGTTCTGCGTGGAATTCCACGCCCTCATACATGCTTGATACACAGACTGCGACTAGGCGTCGCTTTCACGCGCAAATATTTGCACATCATTGGACGGACAGACTCCCCGGAATGTTCAGTGTGTGGTGTTATAGAGACTATAGACCATGTGCTCGTGGTGTGCCCTGAGTATACACGCGAAAGACTCACACTGGCAGCCACCTTGAGGCATTTATATAATAGACCACTGTTGGAGGACCTCTTGCTAGGCGGAGGGCCACAGAGTTGTCAGACAACAGAGGCAATGCGTGCTTTTTCACGCTTCTTAGGCGACACGGGCCTGGACTCACGCTTGTGATAATCATTTGTGCAATGTGTCCTTTCACCTAGTTCCTCCCATTATCATCCCCCATTGTTACCCTCTTTCTTCCCCTCCTCCCCTTCCCCTACGTAGAGTAGCAGGCCAGATGCTCCATATTCCGGCCGACCTCTCTACTTTTTCACATCAATAAACTACTTCTTCTTCTTCACGGATTATTTCGAGCAGATTCTAAAATATTCGTCACTAAATAAACGTTCGCTTTTGTGCAGTGGTAACCATAACTCGACCATAATGCTACTGTACATGATTTCAACATGAAGATTGTCTCCTGTAGATTTGTGAACTTAATAGAAACAGCAACACGTGTCAGATGCGCTACTGCGTCGGCACTAGATTTAATAATTGCGAATATTGAAACGAGTGTGTTCTCTTCTGGTACAGTCGCTTCGGATGTGAGCGATCACTGTCCGGTATTTATCGCCTTTCGGAATGAGCATGCTAAGCGAAACAATGTGAAAGAGTCTATTACTGTGCAGCGCATAACAGATGCCTCTTTGGAGGCATTTAAGCACGACATTATGAAATTCGATTGGTCCTGTGTGCTGGAGAAAACTGATGTCAATGATGTTTACGACCTTTTTTTCCCGCCATTTCCTTCGTTTCTATTCGAAGCACTTTCCACTCGAAACATACATGAAAAAAATACGAAGAATATAAGAAAGCCATGGGTAACAAGAGAACTTTTCAAAATGATAATGGACAAAAATCGTCTTTATCAAACGTTCCTTCGAACACGTGCAGAGGATACGCTCCTTCACTTTAAAAAGTTAAAAAAACCGATTAAGCTCTGAGCTGCGGAAAGCTAAAGCATCATATTATCAGGAGCTCTTTTCTAGCGTCAGTTCAAGGAGACCAGATATTGCCTGGAAAGCTTTAAACGATGTGCTAGGTCGCCGTGCGAATAACTCTGTCACAAAATCTAGGCTAGTAAATGGCAACGAAATGAAAGGGAGGGCACTAGAAGAATTAATTAATTCTCATTCTCTCTCATTAATAACATTTCTTCATCTCAAGACCTTAGGGACGCTACAACCTCCACTTAAACCTAGCCAGCTTAGTCAGACTATATTTTTCGAGCCTACCGATGCAAATGAAGTTTATAGCGTGTACATGGGAATTAGTAACAGCAAAGCCTTGGATATCAACGGCATGCAGATAAAACCATTGAAATACGTGTTACCTATAATTTGTCCCCTGACTTCACACATCTACAATCTTGCATTTGAGTGCGGGGTTTTTCCCAACGCAATGAAAACTGCAAAAGTATCTACCATTTTTAAAGGGGGCGACCAACATGTACCAGCAAACTATAGGCCGATTGCAGTACTCCCTGCGTTTTTGAAAGGTCTGTAAAAAGTCATTTCTTCAAGAATAAGTAAGTTTGACAAACATAACGTACTATCTGAGTCACAATTTGGTTTCAGAACAGGTAAATCTACACAAACAGCGTTATTAACAATGAAGGAAATTATTTTGAGCAATATTAATGAGAACTTGTATACGGTGGGGCTTTTTCTTGATTTTAGTAAAGCTTAAATCATATGATTCTTGTTAACAAACTTAAGATGTATGGAATCCGTGGTAAACCACTCGCATTGCTTGAAGGATATCTCCAAAACAGAAGCCAGTCGGTGTCTTTAGATAATTACCTTTCATCAACTTTGCCTATCAGTTGTGGTGTCCCACAAGGGAGCGTATTGGGACCCCTTTTGTTCAGTACGTACATAAATGATATTGTAAGTATAGATCCTTCCGTTGATTTTGTGATATACGCGAATGATAGTACACTACTTCTGTCAGGCCCTAACCTTAACGAATTAACCGTGAAATGTAATGACCTACTAACTAAATTGTCTAGGTGGTCAAGGATGAATGAGTTAAAAATAAATCCTACAAAGTCCAAGGCTATAATATTTCGCGCAAGAAACAAACCGCTAGTACAGCACTGCATGCTTCACTTTGAAGATCATCAAATAGAAATAGTTGAAGGGCACAAGATTCTTGGAATATCTTTTTCGTGTTTTTTTAAACTGGGATGCCCACACTGACCTTGTCTGCAATAATCTCTCTTCCGTCTGCGGGGCTCTGTCGCGATGTCGTGAAACTTTACCTTCGAAATGTAAATTACTAGTTTACTAGGCAATTTTTTCTCCCCTTAACTACTGAAGTTTAGTATGGGCCACAATGTCCAAAGCAAACATAAATAAAGTTATCGTATTGCAAAAGAAATTTGTTCGAATAATCGCCAATGTTGATAATACAACTATCTCCAAGTATGCATTTGAAGCACATAACATTGTCTCAGTCAATCATTTGTATAACTTTAAGTTGTTTAAAAAAAATGTATTTTTCGACGGCATCCATTGCCGATTTTTATTCTACTCTGGCATCTTTGGACATGCGTCGTGGTAGCATAAACACAAGAACTACTAATACATGAAATATACCACGTTTTCGCACTAATTATAAATTACGAATGTTGTCTTATAACCTTCCCCATGTTCTAAACACGTATAAACATACAATAGGATATACCACACAAGAACTGCGTAAATATTTTGTTGAAATGTGATTTTATGTCCGCGCTTGTAGATACCGCATGTTTTGCTTGGTTATTACTATTATTATTTCTGAACATATGTATGACCATTTCAGCGTTTCGATTTTCGATTTCATTGTTCGAATTTTGTGCAAAGATTATTAGACTCTCTATGCATAAATGGTGAATGTTCTCTTTATTGAATGTGACCATTGTATGTGTGCTTGTTGAAGATTTCCTGTACCACTCGTGTGCTACTGCTTGTAGGGGTTTTCTGGACACATTCAAGCTGCGCATGGAGCTTTTTGCCAGAAAACCCTCCAGTTGAACCTGGAAAGTAAACTTATACTTATAATTTGATTTTCAGTACTTCGATGCGATGTCGACCCCTCAGATAGGACGGAGTCTCAGCATAGCTGTCGTGAGCCGCGCAAGCACTTGTGGAAGTATTCCGTTGTCACCCAGATGTAGGACATCCTTAGGCGAGCACAGAACACTGAGCTGTATTTATTACATGCTCTCACAACTAATGAGCCTGGCAATCAGCTGCATAAATCTTAGTATGTCGCCTAGGAGAACAAAATTACTTCTCGTATTGCGTTTTTCTAGCCGGCGCGTTTTCTTCGACTTTCGGCTGTCCTCAATGCGCACAACACTCTGTACACGTAGCTGTTGACGACACGAAATATCGGCCACCTCAGCATGCTCCCAATATTATATTGTGAGTGACGCCTTCGCATGTACAGGGCCCGCCACTTTTAAGGGGAAAACCTCATTAGTATTCAAAAGTCTATGGCAGTTGATGTTCAGCGCAAAATAAAGAAAACGATTATTTCCTTTGTTGGTATCATCAATACGTGCCGCATTCGGCACATTTCCCTCGGGAAGTAGAAGGCATGTTGTAGTTATACCAGCTTGAAAACTAATGAGGCGTTTACTCTTACACTGCACGACCCTCTACCTTTGACATAATGACACAAAGCAGCAAAGAGGCGCTAACAGGTTTTTTAGGGGCGAAGCTCCTTAGGGTGTGGGTCTGTCCCTCCTCTGTAGTATATAGTAGTAGTAGCAGTAGTAGTAGTCGTCGTCATAGTTGGTAGCCACGTCTACTTTTATGAAAAAAAAAATTCCGATAGTTGTGTCCGCAGCGCGGAAACGAACCGGGAACCCCTCGCTTCCGAACGCTTTTTTTTTTCTTTATTGTCTCATGTGCAAAATTCACTCATTTATCAACAGCCCAGTTCAACGAAGTAGCACGTGAAAATCATATGTAACAATTACCAACCAGCATTATTGCAATCACATCAAAATTCTCTTAATGTTGCCAAAGGTTCTAACCTCGACAACCACTCCGAGGCGCATTCATGCGCTTTCTGCACCTCCAGAAAGGCATTTATACTCTCTCGGAAGTGCATTCGCGCAGGTCGTGCGTCTGGGTCACAGTAATAGCCCGCCATTCTAGCGCGCCAGATACTGTGAAGGCCAACGAGCATTACCAGATCAAAAGGAAGCCCATCGTCGTTTTCAATCGCTAGATATCTGATACCGTAGGGATCTAGAGGGAATTCTTTTTTTGCGATAGCAATTATATGGACACTCCAAAGCAGATTTCTGCCGTCGGCGTCGCCGTCGCCGTCGCCCTGAGGTTCCGTATGACGTCAATGGAGATGAAATCGTCGCCGCGCGCCGAACGCTGTTTGTGCGAGTGAAAGGGCGCGAGGGGCGCGCGCTTTCACCGGGAGTGAACGCACGGCGGAGAACAAACGCGCGTTCTGCGCCGTGCTCCCTTAAGGGCTGCAGAAGTAGGCGTCTCTTTCCTCCTTTACAATCACCATATATGTAGAGCAAACGCGCCTTCTTCCGACGCGCGAGAGGCCGTGGGGGAGGCGAGGGAGAAGGAGGGAAGGGAGGCGACGTTTAGCTGCGGCACCAAGTGCCTATTTATATCAGAGGCTCCGGCAACAGTCACCAACGCCGCACGCATTTTGAGCGAACGCGGGCAAAACGCCGACGGCGTCGACAACAGTTCTGCGTGTTGCCGGTGCTGCTGCATGTCCAAGTTTATAAAGCTAATAAAGATAATATCATTACTCTGTACAGCTCTCTACAAATTTGCTATCGCAATTGATGCTTCGCCTTTTAGGTGAAACTTTTTTTGACTGTCCTTTGTAAAACATCCCACAAGAACACTGCCTCCCAACAATGTAGAAAAACATGGTCAATTGTCTCGGGTTGATTACAGATTAAGCAATGTGTTCCCCACGATAAAAAAAAAACCCTTTTCTTTCAAAACTGTCTTTACTGAAGGCGTTCCTGTATTAACCTTGAAAAAAAAGGTTTTTACCCCTGGTGGAATTTGCATACGCTTTACCCTTTTTAGTACATTTTGGCCCTGGCTACCTCTGTAAAGGGATCTATATAAAGGAACAGGAAATTCAGTGTCGCATAGATCCCTGTACAGCTTTTTTCTTTGGACAAAACTCAGGTAATCCTTTGAAAAACGTAGACATAGGAAGCGCACAGTGGAGACAACCTCCTTAAAAAACCTCGTAAGCGTTCCGGGAATACTGCTTGTGGCAACAATAAAATCTGGTAGCGCTTTGCTTATTCTCATCTGACACACAGCGCGCAAGAAAGGGTCCCTGACGTCTCGAAAAAATATAAAACTGTTTACGAGCTGACGCACAAAGAGGTGTCCCAGACCTGCTCCCCCATCTTTGACGCGGCTGAATAGGTTCGTCCGACTACACCTCTCCCAACTCGAGGCCCACACAAACACGGCAAATATGCGGTGAAATTTCTGAATGTTTAGCAGAGAACAGTATAACACCTGCATTGTGTACCAAATCTTACTGATAAAGAACAAATTACACACTGTTGCTCTGGAGAAGATGGATAGATTAGCCACTTTCCATCTGTCCACCTTCTCACGCATCTCTTTCACTTGTTGTTGCCAGTACCGATCATTATTCTTATAAAATTCAAGCGGCACACCAAGATATTTTACCGGAGTAGTTTCCCACCTAATGTTGGCAAAAGTTTCAGGGGTCGAAGGCCACTCTTCATGCCAAAACCCCAGGCACTTTCCCCAATTGACAGGACTTCCAGAGATGTCACTAAATTGTTTAACCACCTTAACTGCTTTAATAACACTTTCTTTGTTTTCACAGAAAAGAGCTACGTCGTCTGCATACGCCAAGAGTTTAACTTCTGATGCATGCAGGCGAAAACCTTGAATGGCATCATTCTGCAATATAGAGCGCCACAGTGTTTCAATATACACACAGAAGAGAAGAGGGCTGAGAGGGCAGCCTTGGCGTACAGAACGTTGCACACTAATTGACTTTCCTATCGTCTTGTTCACAATTAACTGTGTGGAGCAGTTCTGGTATGCCATGGCTACACCTTGTCTGATAACAGTACCAACATTGATGTATTCCAATATAGCTAACAAAATATCGTGTGATACACAGTTGAATGCCTTTTCGAGGTCTATCTGGAGAACCGCGACACAAACCTGCATAACGTCACAACACTCCAGAACGCATCTAGCCTTATGAATGTTGTTTAGAATCAAACAACCCTTTATACCACAAGTTTGATGGTCGCCTACTATTTCGGGCATAACAGTCTGAAGCCTGGCTGCTAAGATCTTCATGAAGATCTTATAGTCGACGTTTGTCAATGAGATGGGTCTGTAAGACGTGGGCAACCTTAGCTTTCCCGTTTGATCTGTTTTTGGTATGAGGACTGTATGAGATGTGCGATACGACGGTGGCAGCACATTAAGCTCATACGCCTCATTAAAGACTGCGGCAAGGACTGGGGTAATTTCCTGTTTAACAGCTTTGTAAAAAGCTGCACTCAACCCATCTGGTCCGCATGATTTACCCTTATTTAAGTTATCTATAGTTCGATAAACCTCTTCCTCTGATATCGGCTGCTCCAATCTTTCTTTTAATTCATCGTCCAGCTGTGGCATGACACCCAAAAAAGCATTCTTAAACTTAGGCACGTCAACATTTCGTAGCGAAAAGAGCGCTTGGTAATGCTGGAAAAACACATCTGCTATGCTAAAGTTATTCATTACCAAATTACCGTTCCACTCAATCTCATGAATTTGATTTCGACTGGCGTATGTCTTTTCTAACCCTAACGCCCTTTTCGTTGGCACTTCCCCTGCGGTTAGTGCTTCCGCTCTCGCCCTCACGATTGCACCTCGGTATTTTTCCTCTTCTATTACTTGGAGCTTCTGTTTAATTTTTCGCACATGCGAAAAATTGTGCACCAGGCGTTCTGCTTTCAAGTTCAATCAACCTCTTGAGCATTGTCTTTAGTGCACTTTCGTTCCTTCTTTCTTCGTATCTTATGCAGCTTGACCTTTCAAGAGCCTTCATTTTAATGTTCTGTTTGCACCATTCCCACTGTTCTCCCATATTGCTTGCATATGCAAAGTTTATTTCACTTATTTTATTTTTTACTGTGTCAATGAAAGTTTTGTCACTGATGAGCTTCGCATTAATTTTCCATAAATTCCAATTAAAACTGCAGCTGTGTTTCTTCGTACCTATCAGGCATTTAACAAGGCAGTGGTCTGAAAATGACATTGGTACCACGTCGTAATTATTACACTTGGGAACCATGCCCAATGAAACGTAAATTCGGTCGAGGCGAGCATGGCTAATGCCCTGAAAGTGCGTATACTCCACACCATGAGCCGTCTGTAGACATTCAGCCACGTCATCCAAGTCATATTCCCTCGCTTCCGAACGCGCGGCGCTAACCACTACGCCACGAAGCGCACATGGACACACGCACCACGATGACAATAAATACCCAACATTAACGTACGACTGCGCGTTTCTAACGCGTTTGGGCTAGCGCGTTACGGCCCGTGTAAGAAGCTGGTGTAAGACACTGTGGCCTCTCCGCCTTACCCCCGTATTCATAAACGCTGATGGCGTCGGCAAACGCGATGCACGTTAAGGCATGTCTAAACGGCTGCGTAAGACGCTGTGGCCTCTCCCCCTTACTAGAGAACACTGCACGTTTCTAACGCGTTTGTGCTAGCGTCCCCTTAAGCGGGAGATGGTGCAATTATAATGAAAGGCGCTGTTATAAAATAGGAATGACGTCACATATGGCGCGTGTCATTGGTGGAAGTCAATCGTTCGATTTAGTGCGGCGAGACTGGGCGAATTACACGGAAGATTCACGGTTTACCGATGATTCCCTCCGGAGCTTCGCCCCCTCATCATCATTCACCCCGTGGATATGCGGTGTTTTTGTTCATTGACTTGGGTCACTCTGGGTGCACAATGATGCTTTGATAACATTCGGTCTTTCAGGACAAAGAGCCTCGAGAGCACCGAGAGCTTCGCGTTAAAAAAGTTGTCGCAGTTTCACCCGAAAGGCGAAGCATCAATTGCGATAGCAACTTAGTAGAGCGCTATACGGAGTAAGGATAGTAGTTTTATCCGCTGTACAAACTTGGACATGCAGCAGCACCGGCAACACACAGCACTGTTGTCGACGCCGTCGGCGTTTTGCCCGCGTTCGCACAAAATGCGTGCGGCGTTGGTGACTGTTGCCGGAGCCTCTGATATAAATAGGCACTTAGTGCCGCAGCTAAACGTCGCCCCCCTTCCCTGCCCCCCCCCCCCCCCCCCCCCACGGGCTTTCGTGCGTCAGAAGAAGCCGCGTTTGCTCTACATATATGCTGATTGTAAAGGAGGAAAGAGACGCCTACTTCTGCAGCCCTTAAGGGAGCACGGCACAGGACGCGCGTTTCTTCTCCGCCGTGCGTTCACTCCAGGTGAAAGCGCGCGTCCCTCGCTCCCTTTCACTCGCACATACAGCGTTCGGCGGCGCGCGGCGACGATTTCATCTCCATTGACGTCATACGGAACCTCACGGCGACGGCGACGGCGACGGCTACGGCTACGGCGACGGCGACGCCGACGGCAGAAATCTGCTTTTGAGTGTCCATATTGTCACGCGCTAAGGCAAGCGCAAGCAACAGTACCAGCAGCCAGACACGAAGAATGCCAGACACGAAGGAAGACGGTTCTCCAGCTGGCGCGGGATCTTCGACTTCGTCGTCTTCTCCGTTCTTGCTGGGCACCCAATGATGATTGTTGGCTGGCTCAAAACACCAGGTGGCATTATTCCCCCTCCCAATGAAGCATCGACTCGATGCTCAAACAGAAGACGTACATGAAAAGTACACAAATGAGGTAAGACGCACAAAAAAAAATGTAAACGTGCTAGCCCAGATACGGACATGCACACTAGGCAAAAAATGCGTTCTGTGGTCGGGAAAAACAATTCGCTTCGGTGTTCTTCGGAGGACGATGCGACTACAGCAAAAAGTTTGTTCAACAGTACGCTATGTGAACATCACCGTGTAAAATACGGCTTGAGGCGGACGACATGTACAATCTCTGCACGGGGTAATCGGCGCTTGGACGATGGCAGGTCTCCGTCAGGAATCACTTCATAGTTCACGTCGCTAACACGCCTTAGCACTGTGTACGGTCCGAAGTACTTGCTCAGGAGTTTCTCGCTGAGGCCTCGCCGTCTAATGGGGGTCCAAACCCAAACTTGGTCGCCGGGCTCATAGGTAACTTGTCGATGGTGGAGATTGTACCTTATTGCATCTGTAGACTGCTGCTGTCTTATGTGCACACGGGCCAGTTGACGTGCTTCCTCGGCGCGCTGAATGTACTCCTCGACGTCAGGAGCTAACTGGTCGAGCTCATCGATGTCGTCATACGGAATCATGGCGTCGAGCATAGTTTGGACATCTCGACCATAAACGAGACGAAACGGCGTGAATCGTGTAGTTTCCTGCGTAGCAGTGTTGTACGCAAACGTTACGTACGGCAGGATTTCGTCCCACGTTTTGTGTTGCACATCCACGTACATAGATATCATGTCTGCCAGTGTTTTGTTTAGTCTTTCTGTCAAGCCGTTAGTCTGAGGGTGGTATGCAGTGGCCTTTCGATGACTCGTATAACTCAACTTGAAGATGTCGTCCAGGAGCTTCGCCGTAAATGCGGTCCCTCGGTCAGTGATGATGAATGACGGTGCGCCATGCCGAAGCACAATGTGATGCATAAAAAACTGGGCAACCTCAGATGCTGTCCCGCGTGGTAGTGCCTTCGTCTCAGCGTAACGCGTCAAGTAATCAGTTGCGACAATGATCCACTTATTGCCGGAGGAAGACAAGGGAAAAGGGCCAAGAAGGTCCATTCCAACTTGATCAAACGGCGTACGCGGAGGGTCGATGGGTTGTAGAAGGCCTGCAGGCTTGAAGGGGGGTGACTTGCGGCGCTGGCATTCACGACATCCTTTCACGTAGCGTTTGACGCAAGCAGTCAGTCTAGGCCAGTAGTACAGCTTTCGTACCCTGTCCAGAGTCCTTGAGTAGCCCAAGTGACCAGATGTCGGCTCGTCGTGGCAGGCTAATAGAATGTCGTCGCGAAGGGCTTGAGGCACTACTAGAAGATGTGGTTTGTCGCCGGCACCTGTGTTTCTTTTGTATAAGATGCCCTCTCGTAGGCAAAACGACGACAACCGTCGCGAAATCGAGCGAGGAATGGACGCGATGCCGCCTTCTAAGTGATAGATGATGGGCCTTAACTCAGTGTCCGATCGCTGTTTAGCGAGCAGATCCGGCCCGCTGAGGGCTCCCAGGAAGACGCTGTCATCTTCCTCGTCAGGATTCTCAGATTCAATAGGTGCTCGTGATAGCGTGTCAGCATCTTCATGTTTTCTGCCTGACTTGTATACGATGGTGATGTTAAATTCCTGGAGTCGTAGACTCCAACGCGCTAATCGTCCAGAAGGGTCTCGAAGGTTGGCCAACCAGCATAAAGCGTGATGATCAGTCACAACTTTAAATGGCCGCCCGTAGAGATACGGCCTAAACTTTGTAGTAGCCCAAATGACCGCGAGGCACTCCTTCTCTGTGGTGGAATAATTGGACTCGGCGCGTGACAGAGTGCGGCTCGCGTAGGCTATAACTCGTTCAGTCCCCTCCTGCCTTTGCACCAGGATAGCTCCGAGACCGATATTGCTGGCGTCAGTGCGTACTTCTGTGTCGGCGTCCTCATCGAAATGACCAAGCACGGGAGGAGAAGACAATCGACGTTGTAGCTCCGCAAAGGCGGTCTGTTGTTCATCAGTCCAGAGGAATGGCACGTCGTCACGCGTAAGGCGAAATAGCGGCTCTGCAATCTTCGAAAAATTTTCAATGAAGCGTCGATAATATGCGCACAAGCCCAAAAATCGTCTGACACTTTTCTTGTCTGTTGGAGCTGGAAAAGCAGCTACGGCAGCAGTCTTCTCGGGATCAGGCCGAACACCTGCCGCGCTCACGACGTGTCCGAGAAACTTCAGTTCCTCGTAACCAAAATGGCATTTCTCTGGCTTGAGGGTAAGGTCAGCCGATCGAATGGCTTCGAGTACATTCCGAAGGCGTCGAAGGTGCTCGTCAAAAGATTCCGAAAAGACAACGACATCATCGAGATAGACGAGGCAGCTTTTCCATTTGAGGTCAGCGAGAACGGTATCCATCATTCGCTGGAATGTGGCTGGAGCGGAACAGAGGCCGAAAGGGAGTACTCGAAATTCGTAAAGGCCGTCCGGAGTAACAAAGGCAGTTTTTTCGCGGTCCCGCTCATCTACTTCAATTTGCCAGTAGCCACTTTTCAGATCGATAGAGGAGAAATACTTTGCACGCCTCAGCCTGTCCAGAGAATCGTCGACACGAGGCAACGGGTACACGTCTTTCTTTGTGACGTTGTTTAGCTTCCGGTAGTCAACACAAAACCGAAGCGTGCCATCTTTCTTTTTAACAAGCACGACTGGCGATGACCAGGGGCTGCATGAAGGCTGTATTACGCCGTCTTGAAGCATTTCCTTCACCTGCGTTTGAATGGCATGTCGTTCGGTTTGGGAGACACGATAAGGCTGTTGCCGTATGGGGTGCGCGTCGTCATAGGTGATGATACGGTGTTTCGTAATCGCCGTTTGACGTATCTTCGACGACCGTGCAAAGCAAGAGTGAAACTCGAGTAACAGCTCGCGCAAGGGTTGTTTGTTGTCTTCAGAAAGCGTTGGACTAATGTCGACGTTGCGTAAAGGTGCTTCAGCAGTGTCAATTGCCTCGGAAACAAAACATTCAGTGACATCGGCGATTGGGTCGGCGTAGGCGATGACAGTACCGGGGAAAAGGTGGCGGTGTTCGTAGCTGAAGTTCGTGACAAGAACGTCAGAGTGGCCATCATGAAGATCAATAAGGCTTCTTGCTACGCAAACACCTTGAGAAAGCAGGAGCGAGTGATTGCTTTCTGCGACCGCTTCACCGTGTAAGAGCCTGTCACATGCCACTTGAACCACGACACTTGCACGCGGTGGTAACGTGACAGCGTCGTCGGTAACACGGAGAGGTGCTCGAGGGTGGATGGTGTGGGTCGTCGCTGCGGCACTCTTTGTCGAGAAAGTGACGAGGCGTTGGCGAATGTCGATGATAGCTCCGTGCTCCCTGAGAAAGTCCATGCCGATGATTAGGTCTCGAGAACACTGAGCAAGAATGCTCAAACTGGCAACAAATGTAGAGCCGTGAATCTCTATTCGTGCCGTGCACATGCCGAGTGTTGTGACAATGTGCCCGCCAGCTGTACGAACTGGCGTTCGATTCCAAGGCGTCGTCACTTTCTTTAGAAGGGTGGCCAGGTTTTCGCTGATTATTGAATAATCCGCTCCAGTGTCCACTAAAGCAGTCAATTCACGACCGTCGAGCAATACAGGAATGTCCAAGGAAATTTTTCTTCCGTAATCAGCAGGTACTGTCGTCGTCGATGTATCGTCGATCCGCGTACGCGTCAGCAGGGGTCCTTGAGCACGTCCAGACTGAGCGGCCTCGCCCCCGAAGGCCGCTGTGGTTAGTTTTCCCGGCGCGGGCTGGGCGACCGACCCTGCACCACGCTCGAATATGTACGGCGAGTCGGAGAAAACCGCCGCGGCGAAGGGGAGCGTGACTGGTGTCGAGCTGATGAGGATCCGCGCTGCTGGGCAACGTATTCTTCAATTGCAGGAGGACGCTGGCCGAACCTAGGTCGCGGCGAGTTTGCTGGGAATCCGCGTAGTCCGAGCTCTCGATATGAGCACTGTCGGTAGACATGCCCAGCTTCGCCACAGTGAAAGCAAAGGGGACGGCGATCAGGTGCCCGCCACACGTCTGATTTTCTTGGGGCCTCCTGTCGGTTGTCGTGGTAATACGAGGCCGCTTGGTCGGGCTGTAGTATGGCCGGGGACGCGGTGCGAAACGGGGAGGAAGGTGGTGTAGGTTGCCGCAAAGCTTGCGAATATGACATACGGGGGCTGTTAGTTCTTACCGGTTGAGCTTCCGTGTTGAAGGGTGGTTCTCTTAGCGCATGCTGGACTTCGTCACGGACAACGCTGGACAAAGAGCTGAGCGTCGGCTGTGAAGGTACCGACAGTTTCTGGAGTTCTTCGCGGATGACGGAACGGATGAGCTCTCGGAAGAAATCGACGTGGCCCCCGAGAGCTCCGAAGAAGTCCGTAGGTGAGGCAGCGTTCACTTGGCGTTCGTATGATGTTGCCCGCTGCCGAAGAGTCTGTTCCATGGTGACGGCCTCGGAAAGAAATTCTGACACAGTCTTGGGAGGACTGCGTACGAGACCACCGAACAGCTGCTCTTTCACTCCGCGCATCAGGTACCGCACCTTCTTTTCTTCTGACATGCTGGGGTCGGCTCGTCGAAAGAGACGCGTCATGTCCTCGACATACATTGCGACACCTTCGTTCGGCATTTGAATACGGGACTGGAGATCACGCTCAGCTCGTTCTCGGCGATCAGGGCTCGCATAGGTCTCAAAAAGACGGCGTTTGAATTCTTCCCATGAAGTTAGGGTATCTGCACGGTTCTCATACCAAACACGTGCGCCATCGTTAAGGCTGAAATATCCGTTTTTCAGTTTGTCTACATCGTCCCACTTGTTGAACGCGGCAACACGTTCATAGTGCACCAGCCAATCTTCAACATCCTCATGCATGGCACCGTGGAAGGGATTCGGTGTTCGCGGATTGAGTAGCGTACAATGAATCGGCGTAGTACCTTCCATACCGGTTGGGGTGGTCGGAGCTGCCATTGTCTCTGGGAGGAGTCCAAACTCAGGGGCTTGTCCACGGATCCTTCTGCTGGCGCGGTGTACAGGCGTAACCACCGGTACGGGACTGGAGCTCCTGCTGCTCGGAGGGGTTTGGTGCATAGATTAGATTACCCCGCACCTCCACCAGTTTGTCACGCGCTAAGGCAAGCGCAAGCAACAGTACCAGCAGCCAGACACGAAGAATGCCAGACACGAAGGAAGACGGTTCTCCAGCTGGCGCGGGATCTTCGACTTCGTCGTCTTCTCCGTTCTTGCTGGGCACCCAATGATGATTGTTGGCTGGCTCAAAACACCAGGTGGCAATATAATTGCTATCGCAATAAAACAGAGCAGCGCGCGAAGATTGGAGCGGCTGCTTCGGCAGGCGACGCTGACGTGACACCGACGACATCGCCGCACCGCGCACAAAGTGCGCTTTGGAGCCAGTCCCCGCTGCCGCTTTCAGCACTTCCGCATATCAGCCTCCCCCTAGCGATGCCGAGAACGCTTCAGTAGTGCATACAGCTAGCAAAGACAAGTAAAGAAATTGTGAAAAGTGAAATCTCATTACAGTCAGCCTTTGGCATGCGCACAATTACTTTGAGAGGCAGTCTCAGCAAACCCGATCCCATTTCTGTCGCAAAGATGTGCATGTTTCATCGTTAGGAGAATATTTTACCAGCAATGATTAGAAGAGGTGCTTGGCTTCCTCACGTGCTCATGGAGCCAACGGTTAGCGAGTCCACTGTGGTGCTCTCTCGTTTCAGCAACAAAACTAGTGCAAGGTAGTGTGCAAATTGTTCAAAACGGCTTATATACATTATGCATAATTTTTTCTTTAGATACCTTGCATTGTTTGTCCTTTCACAAGAAGCACCAAGCTTTATTTTAAGCGCATATATACGGGTAAAAGGAATAGTTTTAAGGCCTAAATATGGCGGTGGGGTTGGGCCTGTGTGATGAGCAGGTTCTTTTGTGTTAATGTTTCTGGCGGTTCTCTGAGGCGGAACCTCCCAGAACCCAATCAAGGACAAAGCCGTTTGTTGAAAAACAAAAAAAAACTTTTAATAGAACTAGAACCCCGAAAAGAAAACCCTAAACCAAACACACAAAGATAACATGAAAACGTGTAGCTAGAACGCTAATGATATGAGGCAAGTTCGGCCAGGCTGCGGGTGTGAGTATGCACTACAGTCTCGACGCGGCGAAGCGGAGACGAGACAACGAGATAAGCGGTGTTGGTCTCACCAAAAGTCGTTGTGTCGGACCGTCGTACAGGCTGCCAGAGCGTGGCAGCTCTGACTCGGAGGGAGAAGACAGGCGGCTCGGCAGCATGGGCCGACGGTGGTGGCGTTCTGGTCTGGCAGCTGATCGTGGCACTCGGGCCCGTAGCCCGACAGCTCTCGTTCTTCCCACGGGCGCAGACGCTTGCCGGCCTCGTGCAGCAGTTCTCGAACGGATGGAGTAGCGGCGCCCAGGAACGGGTTGGCAGGAGGCCCCGGCCGCGTGAAGTCCTGGTGGCTTGGGTCCGGAACCCGACGGCCGTCTTCAACTCCCGATCTGGTGGCCGACCTTGTCCTGGTGTCGCTTCTGGAACTCCTCCCCCCTACTGCCAGCGCGGCTCCTTTTTCTGCTGCTCTGGTCGATTCGTCGATTTTTCATTGGCTGCTCGAGGTTCCGTGTTCCTTTGCGATTGGATTGGCTTTCTTTTGTTGTTTTGCTTGTGCCGGCGAGTTCACGTGCTGGCCGCTCTTCGGCGTCGTCGTTTTCGGCGCGGCGCGGTAGAGCGGCGCGCGCTCTCCTTGTCGTCTGCTTCTTGTTTGAATGCGCCGCACTTTGTCGCACACCACAAATATCACCGTCGCGCACCACACATCACAGCCTGACACTCAAAGGCAAAACGAATGACACCGTTCCGCCTGTAGCACAAAGCAGTGGCGCGACACTTGGCGAAGACTGCTTCGGGTGGTCTTTGTTTGGGTGAACATTCACAGGTGCAAGTCAGCAATGTGCATTAAAAAATTTAAAAAAATAAAACTGAGAGTCGTATTTGTTTTTGAAAGTTGCGCCTCCCGGTGGTGATGTGGGAAGACTCAGCTTTTCTCGCTATTATTTTTTAACAGCGAAGCTGTTACGCGGGGCTCTTCGTGGCCCCGCGTAGCATAGACCAGAAACTCCGCCTGACAATGACGTCAACGGGCGTTGCCTAGCAACCACTTGGCACAGCTGCACCTCGCTTCGCCTAGCTTCGGCAACTCTCCTCCGCCGCCGCGCCAGCTGCTACGACCGCGCACCTGTTCCGTCAAGGCATTAAGTCACTTGGCGTCGCCTAGCAACCACCTTGCATAGCTGCTCTCCCACATCGCCTAGCCATGCCATCGTTTCGGCAAGCTCTTCACGTCGCCCTTCCCAGCTACCAGACACATGCTTCGCCTACCCACACCGACACCGCGCGCCCGCCAAGAGATCACGTGATCTCACCAGAACTCCGGCTCCCGCCAAAACCTCCTGGCTCCACCGGGTAGGCGAAGTCAGAAACCACGCACGTCACTGCGCCACGTCACTGCGCACCAACACGGTTCGCGGGCTGTGTAGGCTTTGTATAGCTGTGCCCGGAAAATGTGGAGGCGAAGCTTAGTCGTGATGTCACCGGGAGATGAAAGCTCGGAGAACTCTCGTTGACTCTGTGGCGAGTACATGTAGCCTTGATATGGGACTAACAAAGAAGATCCGGACACCCGAAGACGAAGCCACTAATCTTGAAGCGCGTCACATGACCAAGCGAGATTCTGCGCGTCGGTGCCGAGCTGATTCGGAATACCGTGCCTAGCAGCACTTAGCATTTCCTGGCAAAACTCAGTCAAGCTTAGTAAAACCTGGAAGAAGCTAGGTCGATCACCAGCTGCGCTGTTTAGTCCAGCCTTGCACCACTAGTGCAAGCTGCCCACTTTTTTTTCATTCTTTGTTGATGTATCAATTACCAGAATAAATTGATGTTCCGGCTTTCAGCAGTCTTGAACACTTAATGCAGCGAGTGTTAAGAAATGAATCAACAACTATAGTAACCCTTATGCAGGTATACCAACGCGCCATAAACGGTCTTTTGTGGCTAATGTACTTATTTGCCCGGCGCTGCATGTAACTATATATAGTTGCTGTTTCACAAAATTTGAACCAACATTAATAAAAAGTACTACATGTTACGACATCGAGACCGAAGACACATCGTTAGCAGCCCTGATTTAATCAGGCTATCTTTTCAAGGAAAATTGCGGTTTACCCAGGCAGTTAGCTAACTTCAAGTATTGAAAATAATAAACCGCCATAATAAACCGTCACGAAAGCGAGAGTATCTGTCAGCACTTGAAATCCACGATAGTGAGTCTCAGTAACTAAATCGAACGAAATTTTAAAAAGTAAGATCGCGCACTGTCTTGTTTACAATTCACTCGGCCATAATAAAATTCTGTTGGGAAGGACATAGCAAAGAATTTCATGTTGAGAAGTGTAGCCTCAAGCACTCCAGCCCATGCTCTAGCGCAGAGGTGGCTTTAGTGCATCTGCGAGAATGCTCGCATTTCAGGCGAACGCTTATGACGTAGGTATGGATAGTGGAAATCCCGTGGACGCCGGGCCACGCAGGACTGGAGGGGAACGAAAGGGCGAACGCCTTAGCTCCAGCGCTAATCAACCGAGCGGGGCAATACCAATCGTCTCATCAATCCCCACCGTGTACCTTCGTACCCCTGCCATCAAATTACTGCGACCGACTCGGCATCCAGCGAATCAACCGCAGGATTTATCCTCCCCCTCACAAAAAGCTCAGCACTGAAGAGGCAATAGCCCTTAGACTTATCCAAACGAACACATTCCCAAACCTACACAGATACAGCAAAATATACCCACAAACATATCGCGGCATCTGCCCCTGGTGCGGCGACACACGCCCTACGCTCTTTCACATCTCGTGGGGGTGCGGGGGCAAACCTGAACATTTAAAGACGCCTAACACGTCATTTGAGCGGTGGGAGGTACAGCTGACCAGCGATAGCCTGGCGGGACAAGAAGCTTTCGTCCAGCGAGTACGTCGAGCAGCCATGGCCAGTGGAGTCCTGGAATGAGGACACCACCCACTCGTCCTCAAGATCAACGACCTCGATGGTATAAATAAATGTTCTCTCTCTCCCTCTCTCTCTGGATAGTGCAATTTCAACATGTATAGTCTATGTTATAGACTATACATGTTGTCTATGTCTATGTCTATGTTATATATCCTTTATTCTCTGGATGCTGTTGTGGGAAGACGTGATGGCGTTTGGTTGCCCACATTTATTTATGCACTATCACAGACGCTGTTGCTCTCGCCGATGTTCTTGCCGTCTTGTCGCCGTTCTAATTTCGCGCTTATCTCGAACGCGCGGAGCAGCCGAGGCGCAACGTCGTCGTTGAGACGCTGACCGCTTGCTATGCTCTATTTTAATGTATGGAACATGCTTTCGAGTTTATTTTTCCTTTTTTTTTCTATGGGCTATGGGAATTATGCATGAGAAAAATTGTTTTGACAGAGAATGTCCCCCAAAGTCTGTGTAGAATCAATGGTTCCTTTCCTTGCGTGCCTCTGTGTTTAATGCCAGCATGTTGCTTGCATCTGAGACACATTGGACGCGCTTGCTTGGTAAGTTTGATGCGTTCTCTATTTCTATTTTCTATCTAACCTGTCGATTACGGTACGCTCCGCTAACATTCGCAGACGAAGGACGCAACTTGATTCCCAGTCTTGCGTTTCTGTGCAGTCGCGGGCGCGCTAGAACTACTGTTAACTTTTTTTTTATCAAAGCCACAGCGCCAGCATATGTGGATTTATAAATTTTTACATGAGGTACAATAATAAATTTACCGTAATTAAAAGAACCGGAAGCTACCGCTTTGGTTCAAAAACGCGCCATAAACCAAGCATGCATCGTTTATATATTACCAGCGCGTAATATGCCATGATTTTGTTTATAGTGTCCTTACTAGAAGCGCCACGAGTGAACGTTACGTTCGGTTCTCAAAGTATAGCAGAAGAATGGCGCTAAATTAACGAAAGTGTTGTTTAAGCTCGAATGCATATTGTCAACAAAATGCTCCACCGCGAAATATGTTCACTTATGCTACCGACGGGCTGGTGCATCTAATACAAAATGTATGTAACAGTGTGCACGGTGCTAGTATCCAGATGACAATTAACATCCAAGTTCCATTCGGGCAACACATGGCCCTCGTAGCGGGTATGGTACAGTGGTGGTGCGACAACACGAAGACAAATAAGGCAGACTGAGAAGACTGTAGCTACGTCTTCGCTCCACCAGAACCAGCTATACTCTCTTCTAGTATCATCACCATCATCATCATCCTCATCATCAGCCTATAGTTATGTCCATGTTTCTCTCCTCATGCGGTGCTAATGCGGTACGTGTTATAAGCATAGGAAGCCATCAGTGAAGGAAAACGGAACAAAACAAATGATTTACATGACTTGTAGAAGAAGAAAACTTCTTTTCATAACAGCTCCGCAGCTGCAAAGGCGATGTGCTAAAGCAGGAAGCGCTGGTACCAGCTCTATCCCGTATACAGATGTTGAGCGGGCGTTCGCCAATCACGGCAGCTGCAGGCGCGATCGCGTTCTGGTTATGTAGCATGGGACGACTCGTACTGAGAGTAGTTGTCACAGGAATTTTATGTCTCTCGGTCTCTGGATACCATATCGATACCATCCCAACGAAGTCTCTGCGATTTGAGTGAAATAAATCGAATAATCAACGGACGGTTTGATAAAATGAAACAGCATCAACTATTTCCTTTTAACATCCTCACAAATAAAGAAACTGTATAATGAAGAATCAAACTGCGGAAGGCAAATTAAATTAGATTTACCCTAGTACTTTCAGAAATTGCTGATTGGTTGATGTATTCAGTCACGGTAAGAAAATGTGTGGGTCTAGGGGACCAACGACTTTATACCTTAAATTCGTTACCTAGACGCTATCCAGCAAGACATGGCACAAAGCTTAGGCATTATCTGTTTTCTTGTGCTAAAAGCTAGAAACTATTAATAACTGATTCAGTTATTCTTGTGATGAGATATTTTTTATGTTTTACAGCGAACATTGAAAACGGTTTTGGAAATTATTTCAATCGCTACCACATATGTTGACGTGACAAAGGACAAAACTTTGTCATGCGATCTCGCTTTTCTCGATCGCTTGCATAGCAAGTGGACAGCAGGAATCATGTATAAAAATGCCCAACCACCGCGAGCACCGAAGAATATCTTGCAGGAACACACATTTCAAGTACGCGGCATTTACGAGTGCTCCAGTTATGCTCTTGCCTAGTTTCATCTCGTTGATTTGAGTTATTATTTGCCTGGTAATTGACTCGTAACAACAAAACGACCTGGGGAGCGAGCCCGTCACAGGTATCGCAGTGAAAAAAAACACCGCATATCGACGGGGTGAATGATGATGAGTGGGCGAAGCTCCGGAGGGAATCATCGGTAAACGGTGAATCTTCCGTGTTATTCGCCCAGTCTCGCCGCACTAAATCGAACGATTGACTTCCACCAATGACACGCGCCATATGTGATGTCATTCCTATTTTATAACAGCGCCCTTCATTATAATTGCACCATCTCCCGCTTAAGGGGACGCTAGCACAAACGCGTTAGAAACGTGCAGTACTCTCTAGTAGGGGGGAGAGGCCACAGCGTCTTACGCAGCCGTTTACACATGCCGGAATGTGCACCGCGTTTGCCGACGCCGTCAGTGTTTATGAATACGGGGGTAAGGCGGAGAGGCCACAGCGTCTTACACCAGCTTCTTACACGGGCCGTAACGCGCTAGCAGAAACGCGTTAGAAACGCGCAGTCTTTCGTTAATGTTGGGCATTTATTGCCATCGTGGTGCGTGTGTCCATGTGCGCTTCGTGGCGTAGTGGTTAGCGCGGCGCGTTCGGAAGCGAGGGGTCCCTGGTTCGATTCCGCTAGGGACACAACTTTCGGAACTTTCAAAGACGATACTCTTTTTGGGGGAACTTAAACGCTGAAAATTTGGTCTGTCTGTCTGTCTGTCTGTCTGTCTGTCTGTCTGTCTGTCTGTCTGTCTGTCTGTCTGTCTGTGTGTTTGTCTGTCTGTCACCCGATTCAGCCACCCGGCCAAAGTTGGACCACTTGCTTACCGCCCACGCTACTTAAACTGTTACGGCTGTTCATACTTGTGAACGTTACCGATCACAAAGTAAATATTACGCATATCTGAGGTGCAACATCACTAGGTAAGTATTAGGAGGTGTGTTCCTTTAATAGAAAATACATAGATACGTAACTCTAAAGACCCTACTTTCTTAAGCTGCGCTGAAAATGCCATGCTATGCGCGCCGACGAACGACGTTCCCCGACTGCGCGCCGACGAGCGCCCTCTGCCATGGAGGAAGGAAACCCTCTGCACAAGCTCATGTTTCCCGATGTATTGCCAGATGGCGTCCATGTCTCACGCAGCGCCTCCTCAATTTTATCAATGCCAGCCAGATGCGGCCGATTCAACATAAGGGAAGCGCTGTCTGAGGCAGGGCAAAACATAAATAGCCGCTTGATGAAATAATGCGGTAAAATGAAATCTGTTCAAACAAACCTTCATGCCAGGACGGAAATGGTACGAGAACAGCATCACGGGTGGCCGCGGATCAGACCAGCACTCATGTAGTACGGCCGGCAGAAGACTATCGTCTTTCGACGACATTTGCAGCGAAGCACGCAGGTACGCGGCAAATTTTTTCTCATAAAAGTAGACGTGGCTACCTACTACAACGACGACTTCTACTACTACTACGACGACTACTACTACATACTACAGAGGAGGGACAGACCCACACCCTAAGGAGCTTCGCCCCTAAAAGCATTTCCCTCAACACCAGTGGACGTTGTTTAGGCGTACGTTGTATAACAAGGTATCCTCCCCTCTTTACTAATTTCAAAAAGAGTTGACGAGGCTAGGGCAGTTTTAGCAGATTCCAGACACAGTTCAAATAGTAGGAAATCAGGTGTTTACTTCGGCGTGCAGCCGCATGCAGGTTCGAACAGCTGGCAAGATCCAATCGTTCGCTTCGGTGGAGCCAACAAATAACTACAACAATGGAGGCCCTCTTTCATTTTAGCAACGACACTGTCACAAAGTTCTTCTGCAACATTTAGAGAACTGTTAATGTACACTACAATAATTTCTTATTTTCTAAATTAATTTAGAAAGATTTTCACGGAAAGCACCAAACTTTATTTCCAGCACTTTTATACAAATATTGAAAGTTTTTATAAACCTTCTTATTGACGGAGAAGAGTTTTTAACGCTTCTTCGATGAATTATTCATGACAAAGAACGATGGCGGAGTCGTCGATGGTACTAATGCGCATCAACTTCCGCGAAAGTCCGACTAATTGAAAAGGTACAGAGGCAATTAAGTATATTTACGTGCATTGAATACGAAGGAATTGTGCCACTTCCGCGCGATTCCCTTAACTTGGTCATGTGCTCGAATTGCGCAAGGTCAATTTTGAGGGTGGACTAACCAAATTTTGGAGGTAGGTCAAATTAATTTTGAGATTTCTCCAGTTCGGGTTTGAACGTGAGTGAACCTAATTTTCGAAACGGGCAAAGTAAATTTTTTGGGTGTGGGCCACACAAATTTTAGGGATTGGCCTAGTGAATTTTGGGAGTGGATATGGTTGGCGTCGAACCTTGGTCAACACAATTTTCGAATTGGGCGAAGTATTTTTTGGGGGGGGTGTGGCCACTACGTCCGACCGACGCCGTGGCTGTTCACCATGGGATATCTGCAGTGCGGCCGGCAGCAGGTACTGACGGCATCGTGAACGTTACGTCATCACTTGATCACGTGAATTTCAGTACCATCGGATGGTAACGTCGGACGCAGGATTTCCCGCTTCGGCGGACAAATAATGCTTTCGCATTAATAAAACAATTGACATTTTGGCCCCCAAGCAAATCCCTTAAAGCGATCCCAAGGTGTCATGTTGCACTGAAGGTGTTTCAGGAAACTGGCATCAGCAAGAGCCCTGCCAATGACGTCGCAAACGTCGCATCAAGGGGGGGGGGGGGGGGGTATTCTCTAAGAGTTCATCTAGTGAACTGTCTATTTCAGATGTAAGCGATTGGCTTCAGCTGCCCGAGCGCGAAGTAGACTGGCTGCCTTCGTATCGCTCGTGTACCTGGAGCCAAACGCGAACTCGATCCTGCCGCTATGGATAGTTCACTAGATGGACTCTTACGGAATACCCACCCTGCAATGTACGAGATTCGACCGAAGAAAAAAAAATCACAGCATATCCACGGGGTGAATGATGATGAGTGGGCGAAGCTCCGGAGGGACTCATCGGTAAACCGTGAATCTTCTGTGTAATTCTCCCAGTCGATCATCATGTAAAGACGTGAGAAACTCTGTGTGTATATATACAAAATCAACTTTAATTTAAACTTGAACTTGACTTGCCACCGCCTTCAACGCGTTTCGAACGCGCTGCCCAAGGCGGTGGCAAGTCAAGTTCAAGTCGAGGGGCGTTTATGAATACGGGGGTAAGGCGGAGAGGCCACAGCGTCTTACACCAGCTTCTTACACGGGCCGTAACGCGCTAGCACAAACGCGTTAGAAACGCGCAGTCTTTCGTTAATGTTGGGTATTTATTGTCATCGTGGTGCGTGTGTCAATGTGCGCTTCGTGGCGTAGTGGTTAGCGCCGTGCGTTCGGAAGCGAGGGGTCCCTGGTTCGATTCCGCGCTACGGACACAACTTTCGGTGTTTATTTTTTTCATAAAACTAGACGTGGCTACCTACTACGACGACGACGACTACTACTACTACTACTACATACTACAGAGGAGGGACAGACCCACACCCTAAGGAGCTTCGCCCCTAAAACATCAGCGTTCGTCTACTGTGCATTCCACTCTGACCTGCGTATGCATGCCAGTGTTGTTGGAATACAGCATGTTTGCTCAGTAAGAACGCTAATGTGTTTTCGTCCATCCTTAGTGCCAGCAGCGGCCGCCATACCCCGGTCATGACTCTGGAGAAGACGATTCTGTGGAGCGTGACGGCGCTTGCATATTGTTTCCCACACTGCCTACTAGAAGGCACTCTGGTGTTGCGATCGTACACCCACCATGGGAGTGATAGACTGAGTACGCGGATTTGTGTCTGAGGCTTTAGACGTTCTTGTGGCTTCGTTTCCTACGCTTGGCTGCCTTTATTGGCCTCAATTTCAAGGCAAACTATACCATTTCTAGATGCAAAAGTCAATCAGACTCCGACAAAATGCGTAACAGCTGCTGATTGCAGTGGTTCCGCATGTCGAGGTAGCCAAATCGGAACGCGCCAAGCGTTTTGTCGCGTTTGCTTGCCCGAGACAAATTCTTAAGGGTGTTCTATACAGTTTGTCGATGGATGCGTCCGTGGTGCAATGATTTCAACATGGGGCAAAGGTACTCTGTTCGAATCCATCTGTCGGACAAGTTTACTTGTTTATGTAATTATCTATGGCGCAGTACGTCGTTCAAATTGGTCAGTTTGCGAAGTCACGAAGCCGTTTAAAGCCGGAAAGACGAAGTTTAGGCAAATCTAAGTTGTAATCATCGTTCCCACGCTGGCTGAACTGCCCTGCTTGCGTAGATAAAAGCGGCACAGGTATACTATCGGCGTCAAATGAAACGCGAACAGCGGAGCACGTGGCCGAAGCATAACTGAAGGTATAGTGCACACCGTCCAGTCATCACCATTGACAGGCGCGTACATCCGGTTTGACCGCACTATGAAGTTATGCTCCCCCTTTTCCTTTCTGTTCTGGTTCTCTTTTAGTTCAAAGCAAGAAAAGATACTGGCGCAGTTATGATGATGGCGCAAACCGTACCACGCGCACCGCTGCTCGCGTTTCACTTAAAACCGATAGCACGTACGGTTTCGCCGCGCTGTGCGATAATACTCGCCCTATGCTGTGATATTCTAGTATCTGTATTCTTTGATTTTTATTTTCTCGCTTTCAAGTAAAAGATAACCAGAACTAAAACGAAAAGAGGATGCATCACCTCGCAGTGGGGTCAAACCGGATGTGCACGCCTGTCAATGGTGAGGAAGGGACGGCGCACACTATAACCTCGATTATGCTTCGGCCAGGCGCTCCTTTGTTCGTGTTTCATTTGACGCTGATAGTACATCTAGTAAATTATTGTATGAAACTCTGTGGGTTCTTCCATTTAGCTGCGTTGCGTTTGTGGAGAAATCAGCTGCGTGTCTCTGCAGACCTCCTGACCCAGCTAAACCCCTTTTAGACGTCTCTGTAGACCTTCAAGCCCTTCTAAACCTTACTCCGCTGGTACCGCGACAGCACGACAACCACGATGGCATCTGTATCAATGCACTTGCAATAAATGTCTTTGCAGATATAGACCGATTGTAACTACGCATACATCAAGGACAGCGAATAAATAAGTAGAGTACGGATGTAAAGCTGTAAAGGAAGTAAAATTAATGTGCTACTCCATGGTGTTGGTTGGTGGCTGAGGTCTCAGTGCGATTCTCACAGGTCCCACGTAAGGGCTGGCGTTGATGAGCTGAGGCCACCTCGATTAGCAGCAGGCGAGATCTTCGACAGGGCCGAGCACACCAATGCCAACGCCGATAAGACGCTGTTGGGTTCCTGGTAATGCAGGAACACGAACGCCGAGGCGCTTGGTATGCTATTGTCAAATATAACTGGAATTTGTCGCACTCCAATAATTGAAACAATAATTCAATTTACCGTCAGTTTTTTTTTCTAACAAATAATTATCAGCATTATTTGAGGAGATGCTATTGTTTTGAGTGCCGAATACTGTCTTATACGAACGCCACGGGAAGAGGCACATTTTTTTTCTGCGCTTACTTCTCAGTGAGCGCCTTTATTTGAAAACACTTTCGTGTTGAATTCCGTGCTAATATATTTTTAATGTACCAAGATGAGCTCCAAGTCCAAATATTCCGATGCTTATAAGATACAAATACCTCATGTTGAAGCTATTATATCTCGGAGTCTAGCGCAAGAACTGATTCAGCGGCTTCGCTCATCAACTGCAGGGGCATTTCGACCCCAGCTACGGCGTGCGAGCGAGTGCTTAGTACCTGAATATTTGCTCTACTATGCGTCCGAACTAACTTTAGAGAAGCTATCCAGCCAAAAAAAAAAGATTTAAGAACATGGCGCAAGGAACGATTGTAAGACCTATGGTGTTCGCTTGTCTAGGCCTCGGACGACCGAGCACCGCATGTTTAAAAAGCATATCTTGCACCGTGTTGATTCATCTTATTGTTTGTTGAACAGGTCGAAGCTTCTTCTAGGTTCTGTAGTTTCTGTAGGTTCCCTTTCACGTTGGCATATCTGGAAGCGACGACCTTGATGCCCTTGAAACACAACCATGCTTAGGCAATCGAGGGGAAACACTATGAGGAAAGATGAGAGAGAGAGAGAGAACGTTGTTGCGGTCGCAGCACCCATGACTGACAGCTGAAGCCACGTGCTGCAGTTACAGATTGCACATCAGTCCCGCGTCCTCCAGGTAAATGAGGAAGTGCTCGAAGACGGAGATGTGCTGCCGGCCGGGGAACAGAAGTTGGTTGCAGCGCTGATAGCGCAGGAAGGCTCAGGCATCGAAATGATGCGTGGAGCTAAGTCCTCTCCAACCAGTAGGCAAGCAGAACCTCCTTCTTCGTTTGTGCCATGCTGCATGATTAAAAATGGCAGTGATGAAGTCAGAACCAGGCGTTTGGCGACAAAGGTGCCCGCAATTCGTTTAGCTCGCGCGCTCGCACGCTGCCCTTTTTGTCAGTAACGTACCCGGGCAGCGACCAACATTCGCAATAGACAAAGAAAGCCACTCGCTTTAAACTAAAGCCGAAAACGATGTTAGCTGAGAATCAGGGTACCGAGCAGCGCCAACTATTGGAACCAACAGAAACAATCACTTCTGGAAGCAAGTTACAAGGTAGGGAGCTCGTGTATAACTCGACGGCCAGGCGGCTGTGGTTTCGGATGGAGGTTGAAAGAACAACGCAAGAGATGTTGGTAACGTTGACAGAGCCAGCAGATAATGACTGCAATTTTGTTTTCCCTCCATCCGGTAAAAGCAGCAGTACAAAGTTCTTCTGCAACCTTACCAAAAAACTAATTCCAACTATGATTAGTTTTGTGTAATAAAAAGCCCTTAGTCTGTATAATAGTAGTAGCGCCAGATAGTATTTGAAGATCTTCAAATAAGGAATAGAAGTTAGTTATAATAATTAATTATTGAGGCAGAGATATGCTAATAGTTCTTAGAAGAAATATGCGTGAAAAAAAGGAGTTGTGGCGGCGACGACAGCGCGCACGCGCCTTGGATGTCCCCATGTTTGCTAAAGCAATAAAATAGGAGGTTTCTGCTATTTCTGCATCAAATTTTTTTTAATTGCCTGTCGCAGATAGCACAAGTTATACCTTTGAACTAAATTACTCGATGACGAGACCCATCACCTTTACATGAAATCAAAAGAGCCTAAATAAATAAGAATAATTACAATACAGGGATTATCCGAAAAGTAATGTCGGTGATTATATTGTGAAGTGACTGTACGTCGCAGCGCGCTAGGACCGGCTGGGATTGGTGGAGGGGGAAGTTAGCTTACGCATGTGCAGTCGCTCAGTCGTCTGCGACCATCTGGAGATTAAGGTCAGTATTTTCTATGAAGGCAGCTTTCCTATCCCGTGCAAGCCGTAATCCAGCGCTCGTTGGAACAAAGGATTGTTTGAAGTTTTGTGTGAAACTAGGCAAGTTTGTAGTCGGAACTTCTCTTATGATAAAGACTGCCTTTGGCGATAATTGTTTGTCAGAACGCCAAGTCTACCGGTGGCACAAGGCCTTTTTATAAAGTCGTGAAGAGGCAGCAATGAAGCCCGTGCTGCCCGCCCATCAAAGCCCGGCCATCAACGACTATCACCAACTTAAAGGTGACGCGTGTGAAAGATCTTTCGTACTCAGACCGTCGTTTGAGTCTCCGTTCAGTGGCACAGACAGTAAACATTCCAAACAGTACCGCTTCCGAAATTTTTGATGAATAATTTGCAGATGCGAAAAGTTTGCGCGAATATTCTGGCCAAAGTGTTAACGCACGACCAAAAATCACAGCGACTTGAAACGTGTCAGGAACTTTGGGACTTGTGCGAACGTTACCCCCACATTTTAGAAAATGTCATCGCAGGTGACGAGTCTTGGTGGTTTGAATACAACCCCGAATACAAATCCATGCAGAGACGTGCCCTCTCCTGCCCTCCCGAGCATGAGCTTCCTTACATAACGTGCGCTGACGTGAATTTTCTATATGGTATACATTACCTTTACAGCAATTAACAATCTTAGGGCGGACTACGAAAATTCCAGGAGCTGACTGTCTTTCTCTGTCAATCTACCTATATCAGTTTTCCCGCCAGGTTGGGTCACTGGGCACATAGGTAATGGCCCAATGGGTAGCGCATCGGGCAGCTGTGCTGAGGAACCTGGGTTCAAAACCCACCGTCGAACCAACTTAGTTCACTGAGTATGTGGCACTGCTTGCGGGCTGATGCTCAATGAACCTACTTCATGCCAAGTTGGAGCTTTGGGTATTTGCCACTTGGTCGGCGCCGCTCTTCAGTGAACCTCTTCGACACCAACTTGTATGATTGGGTATGTGTATGTGCTGCCTCTTTAAGTCACAAAAAAAAGTAAAATGAATCCAGTGCTCAGTGGAATCGAACCGGCGCCGCGCGCGGATTTCGCGGAGGCGCTGCTAGAGGGCGCATCCTGTGCAGTGGAAAGCGCGAAAGGGGATCCCGGCTGCATACACGTTTCGACACTGGAAATATGGGGCTGCATTGCTTAAGTGCTAATTGCATTGTGGTCGACATTCATCATGAGGTGGGTTCTGCCGGCACCTTCTTGCAGCTAATTGTACTCGTCACCAGAGCAAACGACGAGGTCAGCACATGGAATGAAATGAAATGTTAGCCAGAACTGCGCATATTTCAAGCACGCCGTGTTGTTTCTATCACGTGGGCTTGTTGCTGCTTTCAATTTTACTGCTGGCCATGTAGTGCATACAGGGTATTTTAGAAATGTGTGGGTACGTATGTGTGCAACCCGTGCGTTTACTTCTGCGCTGCCCAGTCCCTTAGAATGTGTGCCATGAATATAAATATCTTTGGGCATTGGCTTCTATTTACTGATGATAGGGAAACACACAAAATATACTAAAAACAAAGTTGCAATACGTTTAAAAAAACACTCGAATAGGTTAGAGAGTATCCAAACGATGTTCGGGACAAAACAAAATGTCGCAGTCTTCCCCGAATGGCAAAGCATCGATTGCGATAGCTAATTAGCGGACAGCTCTATGAAGTAAGGATAATAGTTTTATCAGTCGTATAAACTTGTAAACATTCACTTACTAACTAAATTAACAAGCATGGTGCCACGTGCGCAGAAGTAAATATGAACACATCTCACTCGACGACCGCACACACTCGCTGTCAAAACGCTGGAGTGAAAAAGCGTGGCGGCAACAACAACCGAATTGGCCTTCGTGCCACCAACGCGAACTAAGCGGCGAGAACACAGCGTACACGAAGCTATCAGCACTCGCGTACTCTGTTCCCATCCTAGGTCGCTTTCGAAGCGCCATACGCCACCGCCGCCGCAGTAGGAGAACCGTGGCAGCGTTCAAAGCGGGTTTCCCAGTACCAAGAAAGAGGCTTGCTGATGCTTGCATCATCGCCAGCAGGGTTTGTGCACCTCCTTGAAATCCCTACAAACAGTTAAAGTGCTCCTTGAATTACCTGAAAACACCATTTGGGTGCGACTTTTGAATATTCAGAGTAATGAATCCTACCGTCTGGACACTGTTTATCAGAAAACTAAGCTTTATATTTACTTTTCAGACCACTCTGAACAATTGCATGGAGCCACCAACGTCAGGTTCGCTTAAATTACCGTTGCTTTAGTGGATCAATACAAAGCATCTCAAGCGACCAAGACATGCCACCATTTTGTTGTGCTTATTGGTTCACGCAGCATCCATTATGGCTCTAATTTCGTTTCCTAGGCCCCAAAACGTTTGTCGGAAAGTAACTTTTAGTCATTTAGCTTTTACAGCATTGCGATTAGCATCACCGAAATGCAAAGTCAATCTAGAAATGCGACCTGATGAGTTTCAAGCATGTGTCCAACTCAGCAGCTGTTTAGCTGCCATAAATTGCGGCTCAGAGGAACGCAAATCCAGTATTCTTTAGTGTGTGTACGGATCAAGTTATTTCTCCCTGCTTTCAATTTAAGCCATCGGCATCATAGAGATCCCCAAGTTTTCCTTGAGGTTTGGGCCAAATTTACTGTACGAAACCTGCTGCCACTCAAGAAAGCATAAAATATCGCTTTCACCTTTCAAACTATATTTTTTGCCTTTGTTATTTCAGTGGGGATATCTCAGTTTCCTAATATTTTATCTTCACGTTGTATTTTCACGGTATGGCAGCAAACGGCAAATTGAAACGACAGATATAACTTCGTGTAACGCAACTGTCCTCGCAGGAAATGGGCTGCGTTCTAAATTATCTCCGCTAGAATATTTTTGCTTCAAATTCACATAAATATGCTCGTTTAGACTGATCCGCCATTTGTCTTCGCAAGTATTCACTGGTTGAGTCATTTGAGGAGAAGCGGCTGGTTGGAGCTCAGCAGTAGGCTGTTAATAAGAGAGCAATCTGCTAGCTGTTCAACACTGACAGGAAGGGCGAGTTATTCACAAGAAAGCATAATCGCCATGGAGTAGTAGGCAATGGAAATCAAAATTGACGTATGCTCTAATTGTTTGTTGGTGTCTCGTGATGTGATTAATGAAATCGGGCCCCTCGGTTTCCTTTCTTCTCGGTAATTGAAAAGAGACATTTAAAATAAAATCAGCACGATTCATAACTTGTTTAGATTGTTCGGCATGTTACAAAGAATGCTTAGGTGCCAGCTACAGTTAGAGCAGAACATGAACGTACACCGTCTCTGAAATGTTTGCTAGTCTTTGTCGAACGCAATGCACCATTGCGACGAAAGCTTCACAACACCTACGAGGGAACACCACTACGGGAATTCACAAAACACTGGCAGCATGAAAGATGGACCACAGTCATTTCTTTTCCTGCGAGTTTGTCACATGGTGTACCGGAACTCATTCATCATGCCAGCACGCGTTGAGATTTTGGCGACGCCACGCGGGGTGTCCGCTCATTGTTGCCAACGAAGGGAGAAGGAGCGATTGTGCGCGGTAGCGTTGGAAAACTGCACAATAAGATCATAGGAGAACAAAAGGGTATGCGTTGTTTGCGCAGGGGTAGCAGCATTGCTATTTGTAATAAACACTGCATAAAAGGGTGGAATGTGCTTAACGACACTACTTGGTCACTTTTTCCCACTTTTTTTTTTTCAAACAAGAAAATGTAATGTGCGAGCTAGAATGCGGCGCTAGCTAATTCTTGTGTAATGAAAATGTAATGTCTTGTACATAGGCTGCCTATGCACTCTTACACATAACGCTGGTACTATTGTACATATAGGACATACGTATTTCACTATAGATGATGCGAGTGTTTATTGAATGCATAATTTTACAGTTCATGAACCTTCCTACGCTTTTAGGCTTCCGCATAACTGCACTGTAAAAAGTGCGCGTGTTTTTTTTTACTATTTTTGCACCCATTTGGTGAGTAAAATTTACAGCCCTATGTCTTCTGAAAAAAATGCAGTGATTCCGTTTATCGGAGAAGAAATACGCCCTTGTCTTTTCGCGATACCCTCAATTTAACAGAGAAATTATGACTAACCCGGGAGCTCACCACCTCCCTAAAACCAGTTGGGCATTTTCTATAACTTCACTTTATACAAGTTGCGCGCAGTCACGTATCTCCAGTCTTTCTTGTACTACTGTGCTGGCTTCGTCTGAGAAGCTTAACGATAATTAATAAATGTAGCCTTGTGTAAGCTGCTCACGTTTTCAGGGAAAATGCATTTGGAGCAGGACCTGCGGAAACGGTGGCGCGTATTTAAGGATTAACTTGTCTGTTAACGCTGTTACGGCTAACAAACCCGGACGGTCTTAAAATAAGCAGCATTCTTTCTGCTTGCATGAGAACCACTCAAACGCGTGGTATTTGTGATGTAATGAAATAAAGCAATTGAGAAATATATATTGCGGCGCTGATAAAGAGTCACCGCCCACGCACTCCGTACAAATGGTTAACCAGTGATGATTAAACGTGCGGCCCCGGGGTTTATCCGCGGTTAATCCCGACCTTTCATTAAAGTCTTTCTCAATTATTGTTTAGGTCCTTGTGTTTCTTAATGAGGTTACGCACACGTTCCGCTGCGATGGAGAGAACGACGTCACTGGCGGTATATACCCGCAGTCCGCTGTTGTCGCATTGCCGCTTGCGATTTTTCAAAATTAAATTGCTTCAAAATTAAATTTGTCCGTCACGTAAGACAATGAATGGCTCATACCACCGTAAACGCGGCCTCCTCATTACAACGAAAGAAGAGAAGTGAAATTCTAGGCTTGAATGATGAGTGGAAACGGAGCCAGCTGTGAAAGAAGACGACGACGAACACGGGAGCGGTGGCACGAGCGCGTTCGCCCGGTTGCACCGTGGGGCGACAACGAGTCAGCTGTGGAAGAAGACGACGATGCTCGAGCCCTTGCTGATGATAATTTTTGGCATACAGGCCACAGGCGGACGAATCGGCTAGCCACATCCAGCTTCGCTGTAATATTAAGCTATTCCTATGCCTCCAATCAAGTAAACTGCGGCCCCCAAGTCTTCAAAGAGGATGTGAAGTGGCCGCGACCGAAGCCTAACCAAGCATGTGTAAAAGTTTAACGCGGTCGTGGTTAGCTGGTACGGCGTCAGCATGTGCCGAAAGCCATAGGTTACTTTGTTCGCGTTGTATTCTATGAAAATAGTCGACAAAGCTTCGGTTCAAATCACACACCATTGGAATATCATTTAGACAACTTCTTGTTAAAAGAAAGTAGCCGCTAAGCTAGTTCTGAAGCAGACAATCAGGCAACAATATTTGTACTTCCACGCAACATCAAGTACAAAATGGGTGTTTCAACCTTCCGTTTAAGTGACTACACTGGTTGTACGTTCAAGGAAAGCGGAGGTCGGCGGTGTCTACATATTTTTACTGTCTTCTTCGCTGGCACGTTGCCAAAATGTCGGCACATTATTTCCTCTATGGCAAAGAAGGCACATGCATTCGGTGCCTCTAGCGGCAAAACACATAGGAACGTTAGGGCTAGTCTGGCGATAGAATGAGTTTGTCTATGTTCTTGCAGTAAGTAATCGTAATCGTGAACTGTACTTGATCTGACCAGCCTTCGTAGTCTCAAAGTGATTGCACTGCATGTATAGCGGCCCCTTTGCCTTTTGCCATTAGCACTGGTTTCTCTGTGCCGATCAACTTATGGAAGGGGGCAGCGGGTAATGGGGGGGGGGGAGCACAATTTTATATCATACTTTGTGTATGTTGGTCAATCTCTGTTTATAGGATAGTTAATAGATCCGGCACTAGCACATTGCTGTGAATGCTGTGCACTGAAAAAATATATACACTATGTCTGAAAGTTTGAATAAATTCAATTTATTATATTTACTTAGGGAATTATCTCTTATCTGAGTCTGAGTCTGAGTCTTTATTCCAGACATGCATACATAAATACATGGCTGAGGAGTGGCTGTCGTCGTTCGAGTCTATAGGGTCATTACGGGAGAGTACTTAACGTTGCTCCCGCTTCATGGCAATGAGCATTCCTTGAAGGACTAAGAAAGACGGAAACGCATTAATTTTAATAAATTCACTACGTACTCATTCACCAAGAGCAACATGCCAGTGAACGAAACAATTTGCACAAAGATGAAGACGCAAGATGATAGACATTAAAGCTCAGTCAGATCACATAAATGCAGTAAGATAGCTCGTAACAATGGTCCCACGAAAAACATTTGACGGTAAAGTTAGCTCACATGAATACCATAGAATAAAAACACGAAACCGAGATCACAGAAAGTAATTAAAGAAAGGCACATGTAGAAGCAAATTCAGGGTAAAGAAGGCGCGTACTCTTAACTAGTACAACAATTCCCTCGCTCACCTCCCGCCGCAAGAGTGCTCGTCTTTTTTTTTTCTTTTTTTTTGGTTCTTTCGTTCGCTGCCCACAGGTAAACAAATCATTGTTCCAGCGCGTCGTTTCTCCCGCCATAAGCATCCCAATGCTCTGTATCTATCACGCGCCCATTCCACCACGTATCAGCGTTCTTTCTTTGTGCACACAGCCTGAGAATTGTATACCCTTCCTTCTGACATCGCCCTCATCACCGACATTTCTTGTTTCAAAGCTGCCATTGAAGACCATCTTTCAAGTCACGCCACCTAACCTGTCCCGCCATTTTTCTACGTACCCACCCTTCATGTAATGTCCCGTTCTGGGATCTTTGAGGTATCATGATTAAATAAATAAATAAATGAATAAATAAATAAATAAATAAATAAATAAATAAATAAATAAATAAATAAATAAATAAATAAATAAATAAATAAATTCTCATAGAGTTCTCGCGCATGAAAAATAGATATGTATTGCTGTTTTAGTTCTCGTTTGGGGTTTGCTGCTCAAAAATGCTTTTTTCAAAGCATCCAAAGGGGTGGTTTATTCGCTCAAAGGTTCCACTCATACATCTACAGGGGCTACGTAAAGAGCTTGAAATGTTTATTGTACGCAAACGTTAAAAAATATGCGTGACGCGATAGCAACCTCCTTAAGAGAATGAAGTTATCGGATAGTATATACACCCCAAAAAGTTATATATGATTCAGCGAACATATTCCTAATGAGCAGAACCCGGTAGCTTCTTAGCTGCTAGAGTTATTAGGCTCTCCGCTCAGGTTCCCAAAAATAGATGTCGTAACTTCACGTCACGTCGTCTACCATAATGAATCAATGGTGCGGATTGCCTGAGGCCGATCACCGAACTGATTCCCAAGTTGGACAGCATTACTCTCGTTCGGTGTACTCTGGATGTCATGTGGCCCATTCAGATCTTGGCAAAAGAAATCTTCTGTAGACTTTTTTCTATATTGTTTGCCTTGAGTAGCTCCCGTAGATTCGAAGCGTAAAGAAGGTCGCGTGATAGTGTGTTCACAGACGAGGAAAAATCACTCGGATCATTCCGTTGTTGCGTTATCGATACTCCGCTGTACTCCTTCTTGATAAGGGGTCCTAGGCATACTTGTAACCCTGTTTCCCAATCGCATTGTTCAGACCCATTGTTATACGCACAGAGTGATTACGGTAATCGATTCCCGATTGGGCCACTTTCGCATGAAGCCTGCGGAGCCAACGGTTCGTTGGAGACTGGCCATCAGCCAAAGGTGAATGTAGAGGTCAGAATGCTGAGGTCAGTTTAGGTCATACAATCCCAACTAGCTCGCCTTTGCTCGAATCTTCGGAGCTTAGAATAATCTTGACGCCATTTAATGCTAATTTTGCACTCTGTCAATGAAATCTCGACGCAACACTTATTAAACCCAAAAGAGGTTAGCCTAATAGAGCTACAGTTTCATAACTCAGAAAACAAAGGCGTATGATGTCGACATCATTGGTATTTTTTGACAAACCTTATTTCAAGCAATTTTGTTTGGTTACCTAAGTAATGGTTGCTAAGTAGGGCTCTTATAGATATACGTAACTATGATGTAGGTATACACATCACGCATAATGCACGTACGGCGACCATTCTCAGAAAACAGTGAAACTACTTCTATCCGGAACAATTTTTTAAAGCTGATATTTACAAATGTTTCACTACACAGCGCGAGTAATCCATTACTTAGCCCGTATGAATAACACCACCAACGTCCTCTTTCTTTGACGTTGCCTAATTTAGTACTCAAGCAGTCGCTTTCACAACGTATCCGCCGATATTGCCGCTCGCACAAGGGTTGGCGATTCCGACGCATTTGTCTCGTAAAATATTCTAGTCAATGCAATAATGAGCCATTTGCACTTCCACGGCATAGGTTTCGGTAGTGTGGTACTTTTCATTCATGGACAACCCTGCAGTGTTCTTGCTGGTCTCGCGGCCCTTCGCATCGTTTTTTCTTCCTTTCGTGGTCGAACTGCTTATACCTATAAACGTAAAAAACAAAAAAAAAACAAAAAAAAGCACGGGTGCACGTCTTATTTTGTGGAAATTTCTAGCCGTTTTCCTTAATGCCCGGCCTAAAGCTTCCCTTTAATTATCCCATGTCTTAAGCGCTTCGCATGACCATAATCAATAACCGGCCCTTGCTGAAAAGCTTACGTAACGCGCAAGCTCAAAGGAAATTTGCTTGTTTAACTTTGCCTCATCGTTCATCTTGTATTGAACTGACTGCTACTGACGGACAGAAACAGAGGGAGACCAGTGACAAGGTCCACGGAGCGTCTGGCGTCTTTTTCAAGCGAAGCTTGTATCGCGTCACAAGTGTCGGCGGTGGTGGTGGTGTCACGATAAAACCCCTTCGAAAACCTGTCGAAAACTCGCGTCTCGTTCGCTTGGTATATACCATAATTGGCATGGAAGGGTACTAATGTATGACTAACGTGACTGATAGATCACGTCATGAATGACATCACATGCTCGTCAGTTACATCACGATTACGGATAATAAAATCCCGTGTGGGGTACCCACATTCGATATGCAGGTATGAGCCAGGGCCAATAAAGAAAGAAAGACAAGAATGCGACCAAGCAGAGTCGTTTGGTGTGTTGGGGGAGGGAAAGGGAAGGGATAGGGTTTGGCGCACGCTCAGCCGGGCTTTCCTCGCGTGAGATCAGTTTCGGCGTCCGGATGGGAAGGCCTCGCGGGGTGCATTCCGCCGAGGTGCAGGCTGCGTTTGAGCAACTGCGCCGCGAGGTCGCTCGTGAAAGATCTCATCGTCGGGGACGTGCCGATTCTAGTGTGAGGGCTTCCGAAGCTCGGGCGAAACGTCAGCGAAGAGCCGCGGACCGTGAGTTTAGGGCAAACGAATCGGAACCCCTGCGACAGCGTCGTCTTGCCGCGTGCTTCGCTTACCCCCCTTTTCTAGACAGGCTGCAGATGTTTTGTATTTGTTAATATCGTACTGATGAGAAGTCCTAGGCCCAAACCCCGAGTACAGGTAGTTGCACGTGTTCTCAGCGCTTACAAGACGAACGAACACTACACCTAGCCCTATTTGTCGCTATAGACACAAACATGACCATATCCGCACATTCCAGTACTTATTTGCATCGTATTTCACAAGAAATTCATTTTCGGTGCTCCTTTTCACAAAAAAAAACAGTTGACTCGCATCCTGGCCCTGCGAAAGTGGATGTCCAGTGAAGCTGTTGAGAGCCACCACTACAACTGCTGAGGGGGATATGCAATGCTTTATAGCTCTAGTGTAATGGTAATAAAGGTAATTTAGAGTAATGGTAGTAATGAGAGTAATAGTAACAGCGCGCCTCCGCCCATAGCGGTGCTGCAACAACAATGAAATCAGTTGCTAGGCCGCTTCCTTTATATACGAAAGGCAAGTGACTTCACTCCCCATGTCGCAAGCTGCCGTCGCCGCGGTAGCTTGCGCAACAGTAATCTTTACCGGGAAACGTATGCGGGGAGCACTACGTGCTTCGTATTGTTGTCAAGAGCGCCTCATCATTAATTATGTGGTTCGGATGCTTGTTTTGTGCTTGTTATTTATTGAAACGTATGCTGTTCTGTATGTTGTATACGTGACTCCAAAGAATGTACTAAGCACTTTTCACTTCACTTTACTGAGTGATAGAAGACTCCTTCACCTCCACCGCTAGTCGGCCCGGTATTGCAGACCTTCGGGTTCGGCCCACATTTTGGCCCAAGGACGCCGGGCACGAAAAAATCCAGAGCCTTTCCACTACGGTGAAGATGGAAGCAAGCGAAGCTGTGACTATGGTGGGTCTGCTGTAGTGAATATTGCTCCCACAATATAGAATGGGCGTATCATCATTGGGTATCGCCCAACCGGACATGTCTATCATGAACGTTCTGGTTGAAAAACTCGCGTTGAAACCTTGCCGTCGCACCGAGGAAGTTGGCGCTAGCGTTGATGAGGCGTGCACTACCGTTGCCGGATTCCTGGAGGGCAAGACGAAGCTTACGTTTGGCCTCCATATCGCGCTCCCGCAACACTAGGTTGGCGGCTCTTCCCTGCCGTTTGGCCTCAACATCGGGCTCCCTCTAATTGGGGTCGGTGGCTTTTCACTGACGTTTCGCCTGGGCTTTGGAAGCCCTCACGTTAGAATCGGCATGTCGACGACGAGCCCTTTCCAGAGCGCGTTCGCGGCGGCGTTGCTCAAACGCATTAGGACACGTTGTCAATCGCTCATGGATGGCTCATACACCTTCAAGCAATGGCTCATACCCTCGTAAACGCGGCCTCCCTATTACGACGACAGAAGGGAACCGAAATTCTACTCTGGAATGCTTAGCGGCAGCGCAGCCAGCTGTGGAATCAGATGACGACGATGAAGGCAAGAGAAAAGGCACGCGCTCGTGCTCAGCACGGCACCCAACTGCACAAACGCAAACCTAAAATTAAATTATGGGGTTTTACGTGCCAAAACCAGTTCTGATTATGAGGCATGCCGTAGTGGGGGACTCCGGAAATTTGGACCACCTGGGGTTCTTTAACGTGCACCTAAATCTAAGTACACGGGTGTTTTCGCATTCCTAGGGGTGCCAACGAGCCAGATGCGGAAGACGATGACGACACTCGAGCCAATGCTTATGTGGGAAACGGGGAAGGGCGGGGTGGGGTGGGGTGCTATTGTGTAAGTGTCCGCCTACTGGACATGTCTATTTCGCCTGCTGCTAAAGTGCTACTTGGCTGGGGGCGGCTGTCTCCTTGCCATGTGTACCTCAGCCCAGCCAATCAGAACTTCAGCAGCAGACGAAAAACTCGGTGGACAATTACAGAATATTCCCCGCCCCTTGGCTTCGCTTTGAGAATAGGGTAAAGTACGTGCAATTGGCATCATCGTTTTTGCATTGAAACACGTGGTCATCTCTCGAAACAGTGTAGCCCCTAACGTGCGAGGTGCGCCCGTGCCACATCACGTGACAGCACGACAACGGATGCCGTTCTACGATGGCACGAAAGTGCGAGTATCCGTATAATTACTATCGCAATTATGTCTTGGTTGGTTTGTCATCACAAGAACAACGCCTTCCCTTCACACACGTTCAGAGCGGTGACGCCGATTTGGAGCCATCGCTGTTCCGTTTATTTAAACTCCTATGCAGATCTTCTACACCATCACATTTGATGGAGGGGCCTGGTATACGCTCGCTGCAATGCTGCGCTGGATCTCCGCAGCCGACGCCACACCGGATTTTCACCGGCACAATAGTCACGGATGTGGAAGACTGGCTCACCTGGTATGAATGCATCAGCTACTGTAGTAGATGGGACGCGACAATAATGCCAGCCAACGTAATCTTCTACCTCCAAGGCATGGCTCGCGTGCGGTACGACACACACGAAGAAGACCTGACTAGCTGGGGAATCTACAAACAAAAGATGCGTGACGTCTTTTGAAAACGTGCCGGACGTCAGCTATCAGCCATACAAGAGCTTGCGACACGAGCTCAGTCGGCCACAAGCGGTGTTTACATGACCGCGACAGTGGCAAATCGCATCGCATTTCTAGTGCTTGGCATTCATGTAAACAGTGGTAATGCGCTAGGAAGGCGCATCGCAGTAATGCGCGAGGCGATGGTAGATTTACAGGCGGGAGTCGACTCATGCATGTGGCGCTAAGTTCTCGGGAGAGTCACATGTAAACGGCGTCGCATCAGCTTCCCCAAATGCGCTTGGAAATTCGATGCACTACTGTCGCATTCATGTAAATGTGGTCATATAGTCATATATTTCCTATATACAGGACGTGCTGGTTCTTTGTAAAAAGAAGACAAAGATATGTCGGAATCGGGTAAAGTCGGCCATGTGCTAAAGGGAATTGCAGACGACGCATTGAATTTGCTTTTTTGCAGGATTGTGCGACAGTTGATTCCGTCCTTGCGGACTGTGCCGACGCACTGCTCAGCGATTCGATCACCTGCCGAACACCGCGGTTACTTCCTCCTGCATCGACGTTACAGCGTTTCTTCAACCCTCAGGTACACCTAACGTGACAGAGATCGTCCGTCGGGAACTGGAGGCAATAGCTCCAGCGACCCGTTATTCTCGACCGCTCGATAATGACTTCACGACCGCGTCACTCAGTCAATTGGTCATCCGACAAGAGATTGCCAACATGTGTCTCCCCTGTCAAGGAAGCAGCCGTCGGCTCCCAAATGCTGCAGTGGTCGCTTCAGCTGCACTGAGTCTGCGTTACCCACCGGTGGGTTATTGAAACCCCTCTGAATTGCAAACGTCAGATGACCGGCCCATCTGTTTCACGTGCTGTCGCGTCGACCACTTCTCTCGGTACTGCCGGAGCCCCTGGTACTCATCTCCACGTCCCAACGTCATTTTTGACCACAGCTCGGCATATAAGCCACGCATAAATTTTATGCTCGCTCCAATCCACCAAGTGGTGACGTCCCCGCTCCGTCATATATTCATAGCCATTCGCCCTCGCCTGAAGTTCGACAGTCCCGCTCACCGACGCGTTGACGTTTGCCATCTGCGCCGTAACCCCGTCGCAACTCAGAAAACTAAATATTGCAGCGCCCGGAGGTGACGCTGCATTGACGACCCGGACCGAAAATCCTCTCTTGACCTTGGCTCCTCGACGCAACCAAATCGAAGTCCCCATTGATCCGAAGTCCTCAAGTTCGTAACCACTCTAATAGACGCAAGTGCCCAGATATCCGTAAGGAGCTCTGCTCTCCACCGACGTCTTAAGAAAGTACTCATACTAGCCGCCTCCCCTGCCGTCCGAGTTGCCAATGGCAGCACAATTACTGTACTCGTCCTAGGTACTGCTGTTATTAACATTGCCGCCCATCTTACGCCTGTCATCTTTGCTGTCATCCACCACTGCCCTCATGATCTGATTCTAGGTATTGATTTTTTGACACTGCGCTCTACGCTTATCGACTGCTCTTCAGGCGTTCTGCGCTTAGGTCTACCCCAATGTACTGCTAACGACGCCGCAGACGAGCCCTGCCTTTGGTGCGGCCAATTTGAGCGTGCCGCTACATACACCTCAATGGTGCCCTTACCTGGTCTCCCTGACGGCGACTACGTGGAATATTCGTTAATGGACGTTCTTTTAACCCGCCATGTTACGTTACCCTACACCATTATTACAGTTCGGGACACCGTGACATTATGATTTCTTTTGTTACCGCCAGGCTGGTGCAGGTACGTAAAATGTAAAGAACAGTGTGTATGTTGCTAGTCTCTCTATGGTAATTAACATCTAAGTTCTATTGGGACAACACATGACCCTTGTTGCTGGTGTGATACAGGCGTGGCATGACAACACGAAGACAAATAGACAAACTGAGAAGACTTTAGGTGCGTCGTCGCACCACCAAATCCAGCTCGCTCTACTCTGTTCTACCATAATGCACTCCAACTAGTCTATGTTTCTGTCCCTATACGATAACACGGCATGTGTTATAAGCACAGGAAGCCATCAGTGAAGTAAAACGAAACGAAACAAGTTATCGGCATGGCTTGTAGAAGAATGAAACTTAATTTAGGAGCGCCTCCGCACATGCCAAGGTGGTGTGCTAGATCAGCACGCGCCGGCGCCAGCTCCATCCCGTATACAGATGTTGAGCGGGCGTTAGCCAATCACGGCACCTGCAGGCGCGATCGCCTTCTGGCTAAGCAACATGGGACGACTCGAACTGAGAGTAGTCCTAGAAAGTTTCTCTCTCTCTGGCATGCTGGGACGTAACCCCACGGTCGTTGGTCCCGACGCTGTGAAGCTACCCAACGACATAAGATCCAAGATTTCCATACACCGGATGCCACGCAATATGCATCCGACCTACAACGAAGGACGAAGACGAGCCAGGGGTAAAGCTTTGCTCGCCAGTGCCCGCTTGGACAAGGATCGAACATGCTTCGTAGACGCTGCTTCGTACGCTCAAGAACAAGCCTTCTCCTCAGTGGTCATCAACTGTGATTCGAAAATCATCAGCTGTGCTACCATCCGCACTTCTAGTTCCAGCGTTGCAGAACAGGTTGCCATCGCTCTTGCATTGACGGACGATATACATGACACAATTTATTCAGACCCCAAGACTGCTATCAGGGCCTTTCAGATGGAAATGGTGGCTCCCCAGGCCCTACGTATCATCCAAAACGCCAAAGACCTCAAAGATCACTCATTGGCCTGGTTCCCTGCGCACCTTGGAAACATTGAAGGTGCCTTGCTCAACCCCAACGAGGAGGCACACTCGGCTGCACGAGGTTAGACTGACCGTGCGCCGGGTAATGCGTCCTCTCTAGGGCGACCCGAGCCTCTCTGCTCATACAACGAGATATGCAAACACAATTACTTATCAAGAAGACTTCTGCCTCTGCCGCACTCCTCACTGTGCAGGGCCCAGGCAGTGACACTCAGACTTCTACAAACCAGCACTTACCCAAGCCCTGCAGCACTGAACAAAATGTACCCCGAACGGTTCCCAAGCCCGGACTGCCCCCTGTGTGGTGGTTATGCGGACTTCGAGCATGCCCTGTGGGGCTGCGCATTTGCCGGTCCCCCTTTCACCCAAGAGGAAATGATGATGCTTATTAAGGCCCAGGATCAGACCTCTCAAATCCTGGCAGTCCAGAGGGCCCGCGAGAGGGCCATCAGGTTTGACCTGATGGTCCCCGAGTGGGCCTAGCCAGGTGACGTCGAGTTTACTCGCGTCTATTGTGGACCCAATAAAGTTCACTCACTCACTCACTCTCTCTGTCTCTCTGAAGCATGGGAAAACACATATTGATACCATCCATAACGAAGACCCGGAGATTTCAGTGAAATAAATCAAGAATTCAAAGGCTCGTTTTATAAAAAGAAACAGCATCAAGTATTTCCGTTTATTGTCCGGTCAAACAAGGAAACTCTATAATAAAGGGTAAAACTGGGTAAGGCGAAAGAGATTAGATATACCGTAGTACATTCACAAATCATCAATTGTGTAATGCATTGAAACAGTTTAAGAAAATGTGTTCGGCTAGGGGACCAACAACTTTTTCCTTAAATTTCATATCTAGACACTACCTGTGAAGCCAGGGCACAAAGCTAAGACATTATCCGTTTTCTTTGGTTAAATGCTAGAAGCTAATAATAATTGATTCAATGATTGTTCTGATGCAGTATTTTTTTACAGTGAACATTTAAAAGCGATTTGGCAATCACTCCAATCGCTATCACATACGTTCACGTGACAAAAGACCAAACTTTGTCAGACGACCTCGTTTTTGTCGATGGCTTGCGTAGCAACTGGACCGCGAGCACAGAAGAACATCTTTCGGGAACAAATATTTCAAGTACGCGGAATTTACTAGTGCTCCAGTGATGCTCTTGCCTAGTTTCATCTCGTTGACTTGAGATATTATTAGCCTGGTTATAAACCTATAATGTCTTTAATTTCAGTGCTTGGTTTTGTCTTATTTACAGGAAAAAAAAGGCAGAGCATCTGAAAGCTACCTTCTTGTATAACCAAGCGCAGTTGGTCGTAAGTCCAAATACTAGCGCCATACTATTTCCTTCGTTGCTTTTTCGCGAGATATGTTAGGATTTCACCGATGGCACCGGCGGACAACAAAACAACAAGGAGAGGGAGCCTGTAACAGGTATCACGGCGAAAAAGCATTCACCTCAGTGCCGCCAGTACATGTTGTTTAAACGTACGTAGCACCCTTCCCTCTTCACTAAATTCATAAGGAGTTGACGAGGCTAGGGTAGTTCTAGCAGATTCCAGCCACAGTTCACAGAGTCGGAAGTCAGCTGTTTAGTTCGGCAGCCGCATGTAGTTTGGAGCCACTAGAGAAGTAGAGTCAAAAAAGAACAACAACAATGAAGTGAACAAAAAAACTACAACAGTGTACGCTTCTTTCGCTCCGGCAACAACCCTGGAACAAGGTTATTCTGCAACACTTACTGAACTGCTAATGTACACTACGATAATTCCTTTCTTGTAAAATAATTTACACAAATTTTCACAGTAAGCACCAAATTTTATTTCCAACTGTCTTATGAAAAATTGAAAGTAGCTGTAAGGCTTCTTATTGACTGAGTAGAGTTTTTACGCTTCTTCAATAAATTAGTCATGACAAATAAGGGCAGTGGAGTCGCCTATAGTACAATTGCTCATCGACTTCTGCGACTGTCCGTCTGATCCACAGATGTACAGAGGCACTTAAGGGTCCTTACGTGCATTGAATACAAAGTAATTATGACTCTTCCGCGCCATACCTGTCACTTGGCTATGTTTTCGTATGGGGCAAAGTCAGTTTTGAGGGCGGACCCCCTAAGCTTGGGAGGTGGGACAAATCAATTTTAAGAGTGGGCCAGTTCGGGTTCGAACGTGAGGCAACTCAATTTATGATTGGGAGAAGTCAATTTTGGGATGGGCCAGTTCAGGTTTGAATGTGGGTGAATTCAATTTTCCAGTTAGGCAAAGTCAATTTGGGAGGATGTGCGCCCTTTCGTCCGTCCGACGCCGTCGCTGTTCACCATGGGACTTCGCAGTGGGAACCGCAGCAAGCACAGCACCGTGAATGTGGTGTCATTACTTTGCCACGTGGGTTTTGGTACCATCGGATGTTAACGCCGGACACAGGGTTTTTCGCTTCACGGGGCGGGGCATATAATGCCTTCGCATTAATAAAAATTAGTGGTAGCTTCACACTAGTGGTGTGAAGACTGGGCCACCCCACGAAGCTTTATCTCGATTCGGCCAAGTTCTTGCGAGTTTATGCTTCGAGACTGGGCCACGTTTTGCGCAATATCACCCTGGAATCATTGACAGCCCAAGCAGCAACGAAAACTAGGTCATTTAAGTATCGGGACGCTTCTGGGCGCTCAAACGCTTTTGCTCGGTTTCGCGGGCTCGTAACTCCGGATCTTCTGCGAATCACCGACGTTTCGCCGCCGCTTCGGCTGACTCGCTCCCGAGTAGTGCGCGGCGGCTTCCGGGCCGCCATTCCTCTTCTTCGGGAGTGATGCTCTTATTCGGCCGTGCCATCTTTGCGGCGATGTGCTCGACGCGGATACGGCGGGGCTTTGGTGTCACCGAGGCGGCGACGCAGAGCTATATAGCCCGGGGGTCGGCGCAGAGACGTCATGGCTTCGCTCCGTGTCTGCGCAGCCGCGCCAAACACTCCGCAAGGCGCTGTGATGTCATGGCTCCCCAAATTTAAGGCAAAGCGATGTGGCGCGCGCGTAACGTCACAGCTCACGCAGCTGTGGCGAGGCTCGGCGCTGTCGGCGCAGCTGGGGCAAAGTATTGCTAGGCGACGCATGGTGACGTCTTCACCCAGCGGAGGTTTTGCGGCGTACATTTGACGGACCATCCTCGAGCTTTAACAGCTTCGTTAGTTTACAGTGGTAAGTGCCATTGCAATTGAATTGTTTCTGCACCACCTTCAGCAATGGCCAACAATTTTTGTTTGCACTACGCGGCCTAACCAAGCGCTCGAACAGCTCCGTTGTTAAAATAGTTGGCAATTTGGCCCACAAGCGAATCACTCAACGCGATCGCAAGGTGTCGCGTTGCACTGAAGTTGCCTCAGGAGACTAGCATGACGAAGAGCACTGCCAATGACGTCCCAAGCGTCGCATATACAATGACCGATATGAGACCGACCGATACCCATTGGCGTTCGTCTGATGTGCGTTCCCCCTAGAAACTGCGCATGCAAGGCAGCGTTGTTTGCACACAGCTGCTCAGTAAGAACCTAATGTGTGTGCTCACATCGTTCACGTCAGCAGCTTCCGCCATAATCCCGTCATAACTCCGGAAGAGCCGACTCTGTGGAGCGTGACGACGCTTGCACAATGTTTCCTACACTATCCCCTAGAGGACACTCTGGCGCTGCGATCATTCAGCCACCATGGTTAGAGTGCGTGGATTTCTGTGGACTTCGTGCTTGAGGCGCTAGACGCCATAGGTAACTGTCGTAATTATTTTATGAAACTCTATGAGTTCTTCCACTGGGTTGCACTGCTTTGCGATGAAATGCACTACGTGTCTCTGTAGAACTTATGACCCTTCCGGACTCCTTTTAGACGTCTCTGCCGACCTTCTGGCCCTTCTAAACCTTACACCGCCGGTACCGTCAGAGCACAACGGCGACGGAGATTGTATCAATGCTGCCGCAATAAATATCTTTGCAGATATAGTCAATTGCAGCTACGCATACGTCAAGGAGTGCGAAGAAATAAGGAGAGTTAGGAAGTAATACTGCAAGAGAAGTAAAATGACTGTCCTACTCCGAGGTGTCGGTGGTCGATGTCTCGACGCGATTCTCACAGCTCCCACGTGAATGCGGGTGTTAATAGGCTGAGGCCACCTAGATTAGTAGCAGGCGGGATTCTCGGCAAGGCCATGGTAACCAAAGCCAACGCCGGTAATACGTTGACGCGTTCCTGGTTATGCTGGAACACGAACGCCGAGGCGCTTGGTGCGCACTTGTGAAATATACATGGACTTTGTTGCACACTTTTATTCAAAAACTAATTCAATTTACGGCCATTTTTTGCTATTAAAGCATTATCAGCACTATCTAAGGAGATTCTATTACTTTGAGTGCTAAATGAATAATGTTTACATTAGTACGAACGGTAGAGCAAAGAGGTACATTTTGTTTCGGTGCTTACTTCTCAGTGAGTGCCTTTATTCGAATTCATTTTCAAATTGAATTCAGTGCTAATAATTGTAGGCTGCAGTGCTCCAAACAATGGCACCTAAACAGAACACCGGACTCTTTTCCAAAAAGTATTCGCCTTACGAAAGTGTACACGTCGGAATGCTGCTACTCATCCAGTGGTCATGCTTTTGGGCATTTATTATTGCCCTAGACAGGGCCGTCCACGCTTGAGGTTGGTGGATAAGCAGAACTGAAGCCTATTGTTTAGCTGCATGAAGAATAACAAAAATTGAAGCCCGTCTGATGTATTCAATGTCGTTAAGAAAATGTGTTCATCTAGCGAACCAACGACTTTATTCCTTAAATTTCATACCTACACGCTACCTGTGAACGTATGACACAAAGCGAAGACATTATCCGTTTTCTTCTGTTAAAAGCTAGAAACTATTAATAACTGATTCAATTATTGTTGTGATGCAGTATTCTTATGTTTTAAAGCGAACATAGAAAAGGGACTTGGAGAGAGAGAGAGAGAGAAATAACTTTATTTTGTCCAAAATGTGGTTAGAGGAGGGGGTAATGACTAGAAGCCTTCCCCGTCCCCCCTTTAGACGGCGGCCGGCAGCCCCTGAGCCGCGGCGGCGTCTTCAGCCATTTGGACTACTCTCGCTTGAACATCCGGGTCCGAGCTGAGCAACACGGCCTCCCATTGCTCCTCATTTCTTATTATTAAACTGGGTTGTTGTGGTTTTGAACCGTTATTGTTATATTGTTTCTTTGGGCATGCCCAGATTATGTGTTGAAGATCTGCTCGGTTGTTACAAAGCTTACATATGTCTGTGTATACATCTGGGTACATCTGGGTGATAGTGACTGAAGGCAATGGGGTTGGGAAAAGTGTTGGTTTGTATTAGCCGCCAAGCCACTGATTGCCACTTGTTTAATGAACAATGTTCTGCCGGATATCTAGCCCTGGCTAGTCTGTAATGATCAATGATTTCCTTAAAGGAAACCAGCCTATCTCTGCCCGACCGGCGGATTGCGAATGCGTCCGTGTTGGTGTTGGTGACGTCGTCTCGGTCTGTGAAACCTCGAGCCGCGTCATGCGCATTCACGTTGCCTCGCAGGCCAGAGTGGGCTGGTGCCCAGATGATTTGTATTCCCTTAGCTCGGTCTCCATGGAAACCAGCCTGGAGGATTTCTTGCGCCTTTGGCGAGATGCGTTCTTTAGCGTAATTTAATATGGCGGTCTTGGAATCACTTATTACAATTTTATATTTGGGAGAAGATGTCATTGCTAGTGCAATGGCGACCTCTTCGCCTACCTCTGGCGTTGTTGTTAGGATTGTGGCTGACGCAATTGCATGTCCTCGATTATTGACTACTGCCACTGCCATGGCATCTTGATGCTCGTAGTCGGCTGCGTCTACATAGAGCACATCTTTAGAATTACCAAACCTGCTTCCTAATGCTTTGGCTCTTTCTTTTCTTCGTTCTTCGTTGTGCGAAGGATGCATGTGTTTGGGTAACGGGGGGATATATAGGTGTCTCCTAATGTCCGCAGGTATATCTGTTTCGATGTCAGTTCTGGGTTCATAGTTGATGTTCAGTGATTCCAGAATATGTCTTCCAGTTTGACTTTTGGAGAACCTCTCCATCTGAGCAGTTCTGTGAGCTTCTATCAATTCTTCTATGGTGTTATGGAGCCCCAGCGCTTCAAAACGTTCATTCGAAGTGGAGACCGGGATCCCCAGAGCTTGCTTGTAGGTTTTCCTGATCATAACGTTGATTCCTTTCTTTTCTTCAGTTTTAAGGTCTAAGAATGGCGCTCCGTAGACGATCCGGCTGAGAACAAAGGTTTGAATTAGTCTGATCAAGCTATTTTCTTTCATACCGTGGTGTTTGTTTGCTATGCGCGAAATAAGACGCGTTGTCTGATATGTATTGCTTTCTAACTGTCTGATGGTTTCAATATTGTAGCCGTTGTTCTGAATCCGCCTACCGAGGATCTTTATACTTGTAACCAGCGGTATGGGTTGTCCTTGGTTTGCGAAGAGCTGTATATTGGGGACTTCAGTTTTCCTTTTCCCTCTTGACGTTGGCTGGTATAACAGGAGCTCGGATTTCTGCGGGGAGCATCCCAGACCTCTCGACCCAACGTATGCTTCTACCGCATCAATCGCCTTTTGCAGTGTGTCCTGAATATGACCATCACTGCCTCCCGCTATCCATAGCATAATATCATCGGCGTATAGGGTATGATTTAGATCTTCAATGTTATTAAGTATTTCTGGGAGGCCTATCATGGCGACATTGAAGAAAAAAGGCGAGAGGACAGAGCCTTGCGACGTACCTCTGCTTCCCATCTCTAGTTCGTCCGACGCCACTCCTCCTATTGTTAAAATTGCTCTTCTGTCAGATAGAAAGTCTTTGATGTATTCGTACGGCTTACGCCCAACTCCTAATTTTTCCAGGTTTTCCAATATTGCTTCATGTTTCACATTGTCAAAGGCTTTGGTTAGGTCTAGTCCCAGTATGGCCCTGGTATCCATCCAATAGCAGCCGTTTCCATCTATTATTTGGTGCTTAATTCTCAGCATTATGTCTTGCGTCGATAATTTCGGGCGGAAGCCCACCATTGTGTGTGGAAAGGCTTCTCTGTTTTCCATGTATCTGTTTAATCTGTCGAGGACCACGTGTTCCATCAATTTCCCAATGCACGAGGTCAGCGATATTGGTCTGAGGTTGTCAAGCTGTAGTTTTTCGCCTGGCTTCGTGATCATTACGATTTTTGCTGTTTTCCACTGTTTCGGAATTCTGCCTCTTTCCCAGCAGATGGTCATGTATTTTGTGAGAGCTTCAATAGACTGATCGTCAGGTTACGAAGCT
>NC_051164.1:40760653-40780457 GCF_013339745.2 Dermacentor silvarum | reverse complement strand
TACGGCAAATCGCGTTCGGTGTTAGACCTAACTTTTTCCAGTTCGGGTTGTGCAATTTTCTCCTGGTCTACTATCACCTCGGCCACAAATAGCGACCATCTTCCAATAATTTTTGAGATCATACGACCAATTAATTTGGTCGAAAAGCAAGTCCGCACCTTTGTTAACTATAGTAAATTTCAAGATTCACTGTGATCAGCTTTAAATAAACAGGTTGGCCTAAATGATGAAGTTCAGGCAGTTAATTTGTGTCAAGTGATAAGTGACAGTTACAAAAAATCCAGCTTCAGTATGCAGTCAAGTAAAGGGGGTACTTATTCACCATGGTGGAATCCGGACTGTGAACGCGAATATAGAAGAAGAAAAGCAGCCTGGAGAAAGTTACTGTATAATCAATGTCCACGTGATTGGAATGACTATAAATTTGTTGCAACTACATTCAGGCAAACAGTTGACCAAGCGAAAGAAAATTATAACACTAAACATTACAGTTACCTATCGCAGTCTAGTAATAAAAAAGCCCTATTTAGGTTTCTACGGTCTAAAAAGATTGTTTCAGCCCCGATAAATGTAGAGTCTGTTAGCTTAACTTCCACTGAATTGGTACAATCACTGGAGGAGATTGCAAAAGGCTTAGAGCGTCAATTCACATCACTTCGCCCCTATCATATACCGGCGCCTGAAACAACTAATGATTACATAGCAGTCACATTAGAAGAATTAATGAGAGTGGTAAAAATGCTGCCAGCTTCAGCCCTAGGTCCTGATGGCATAACTACAGCAATAATAAAACTATTCGAATTATCAACCCAGGATTTGCTTAATCTTATAAATTTCTCGATTAAAAATGCATGGATAAATCAAGACTGGAAGGTTGCCAAAATAATTCCGCTACTCAAAAAGCCGGGTGATGGATATACAATAGATAACATTTGACCTATTTCTCTGACCTCAAATCTCGTAAAATTAATTGAGAGAGTTCTGTATGGTCACATCGATAGGTGGATAGGCGAGAACCAAATATTAAGTGATTCTCAAATAGGATTCCGGCCCGGCTGCTCAATTTGGTGTGCTCATGTTTACTTGGAGAATCGAATTCAACTCGCTCGCCGCAAAAACCAGTACGCTGCCTTAGTCACATTAGACATTTCGAAGGCGTATGACAGTGTCGATCACAGTACCTTAATCAACAGACTCGAAAGTGTGAGTCTCCCACAGTTCATAATTGCATGGATTCAAAATTTTCTAAGCGGACGCACATTTTATTGCTATCAACATGGTGTGTCTTCTCACATTTACAAACACACAAGGGGCGTTCCTCAAGGTGCAGTACTTTCCCCCTTATTGTTTAATATTTTACTAAATCACATCCCGACACATCATGACGTACCGGTATACGTATACGCTCATGATATCGCATTTTTCTCAGTATCAAATGATATTCATAGCTTATATAAAACTTTGCAATTGGATTTGAATCAGATTGAAATTTGGCTAAAAGGAATACAAATGTCGCTAAATGTCAGCAAAAGTGCAATCATTGTTTTTCTCTTAACTTTTCCTATCCGAATAACACTGTTGTATGGCCAGGAGATTATTCCACAGGTGTAATCTTTAAAATATCTGGGGATGATTTACACAGAAAAGCTTAATTGGAAGACACACATAGAATACATCGCATCTAAAGGAGCACGCGCTGTTGGTTTATTACGAAGAGTCAGCAGCAATCGTTTTGGAATGCGCAGGGAGACCTTGCTGATGATTTATTGTATGTATGTCCGCCCCATTCTAGAGTTTGGATGTGTGTTATTTTCTGGAGGTCCTATTTATAAATTACGCCCTCTGGTTCTTTTAGAACGCGAATCACTACGTCTATGTCTCGGCCTTCCAAAATATGTAGCGAATAATATTCTTTATCATGAAACTCACCTGCCTTCTCTTCAAACTCGTTTTCGTATACTGACAGTCCAAACGTTACTGAACATATATGCTTCTCCCCAGAGACGCTCCTTCTATATGTTTATTAGAGAACCGACTGCATTCTTTGAGAATCAATGGTCCAGACTGCGTTGTCCCCAGGTAGTTTTTGTGCAGAAACTATTAGAGCCATTAGAAATATCAATCCCTGATGTGGATTTTCAAAATTTTCCTACTGCGACAGTAAGCGTCGAATTCGATGATATATTTCCCAATAACGCTAAACTCCTGCCTATTCGATACCTAAAAAGTTTGCTAGATGACCACCTCGAGAACCGCCAAATAAATTCAGTAATAGCCACAGATGCTTCTGTCAGTGAAGAGAAGGCAGGAGTGGGTATTTTTTCGGCATCATTAAATCGGTCTTTCTCCCTTCGACTACCCGACTTTACGCCAATATTTCAGGCGGAGTTATTAGCGATCATCCTAGCTCTACGAAAACTTCCCACATCTATTACTTCAGCAGTAATCTTAACCGACTCCTTGTCTGTTTGCTCCGCTTTATCAGTGCCCAATTCATCTACCATTCTCCAAGAATATCATTCATCCATCCCCCAACATTTACGCCTTATCCATATGGTATGGGTGCCAGGTCGCGTGGGGCTCTCTTTAAACGAATCTGCAGACGCACTAGCAGCGGCATCTCTTAACGGCCCGGTACTGAGAATCCTAAGACCTTCGGCATACGTCACTTCTGCGAGATTTAAAAAATTTGCTGTCCAAGAAGAACAGGCCAAATCATGTGTACTCAATAACACCGATTTTCAGTACCTTAGGTTTTCTTGGCACAGCAGATGGTGTTCAACAAGAAAATTTGAAGTGTCGTTTACTGGAATGTGTTGCCGAATACCAAGGCTTAATTTCTATACCCATAGGTCTGGTTTGGCGCCTTCCCCTCAATGCTTTTATTGCAATGAACCCGAAACTATGGATAATTTCTTTATAGAGTGTCGTAGGCTCACCATGCATAGAAAACGACTTCTAGAAGGTCCCCTTCGCCAACTTGGATTGAACATTACGTTACCTATCATTCTATCTCTGGGGGCGTCGGCACTAGGACACTGTAATAGGAACGTATGTGATGCCATATTAAATTTTGTAATGGAAACAAGGAGACTGCCATGCTAATTGTTTTTCACAAGACAACAAAATATTTGCTTCAAATTTTAAGATGCTATAGCATGAAAATTAATATTAACGATTATAATTCATTTATTATCTCATTATTAAGTAAGAAAATCCCATTTAGGTATCCTTAATTTTTGTTCCCACTGCCGCCCGATTCATGGCCAATCCCCCATAGTGGGTTGTGCTATATCTACAGGCACCAAACCAAACCAAACCTAAAACCACATGGTGGTGTTCGGACGCAAGCGAGAGCCGAAAAAGTCAGCATCCACCGGGAGCGGGATTAAGCCGTCGGACCGAGGGTCCGAGCTTCCGGACTCCTACCGGCAGAACCTGGTTTGCCTAGCCTCCTGAGCTAGGACAAGGTCCCACCGCGTGACTGCAGTGAGCTGTCGGGCCATAGGCACGAGCTTCGAGATTACTACAGGCAGAACCTGGACTGCCTAAACTACTGAGCCAGCAGAAGGTCCCATCGCGTGACAACCTGGAGTTCGATCAAGGAGCGACCAGTGCCTTCCTTCGACGACGGCTCGGCGCACTTCACCTACGCGACCATGTGCCTATGCTGTTGGTGAGGCGCACCCCACTTTCTGTAAACTGTCCTGGTGTAGTCCGGCACACCTAAGAACTGCAGTATTAAATTTACGGGCACTTTCATTTATCAGAACCGTGTTCGTTATAAGCAGTGCAGAGTGCTTTTCATTTTTTTATCCCTTGTTTGTGTGTTTCGTTTCCGCTTTCTATATGTAAATATACAGTGTTCTTTCAATTCGGAGATCAAACGCTCTCATTCTTCATTTGAATAGAAAGCATGGATAGCGATATTTAAGTCGCTTTCCATAAACGAACCGTGACAGTTGGGTCACCAGCTTCGCTGTTTGCCCAGTCATCGCACTACTAGTGTGAAGCTGTCCCTAATTTTTATTAATGCCCAAGCATTATATGCCCCACCCCGTAAAGTGGAAATTGTTTTGTCCAGCGTGAACATCCGATGAAATCAAAACTCACGTGGCCAAGTGATGACTTCGCATTCAGGGTGATGTAACTGCTGCGGTTCCCACTGCGAAATCCCGTGATGAACGGCCCCGGCGTCGGACGGACGAAAGGGCACACGTCGCCCCAAATTGACTTTGCCCAACTCGAGAATATAGTTGCCTGACGTTCGAAACCGAACTGGCTCACTCTTAAAATTTATTTGGCCTACCCCCAAAGTTTGGGGGGTCCGCCCTCCAATTTGACTTTGGCCCATTCGAGAACATGACCATGTGCCAGGTATGCGCAGAATAGTCATAATTCCTTCGTATTCAATGCACGCAAGGACACTTAATTGCCTCTTTTCATCTGTGGATTAGACGGACCGTCGCAGAAGTCGATGAGCATTCGTGCCATTGGCGACTCCGCCGCCCTTCTTTGTCGTGACTAATTCATCGAAGAAATGTTAAAAACTTTTCACGCTCAATAAGAAGCCTTACAGCTACTTTCAATTTTCCTATGAAAGGGTTGGAAATAAAGTTTGGTGCTTCTGTGAAAATTTGTCTAAATTCTTTTACAAAGATAAATTATAATATTGTACATTAGCAGTTCAGTAAACGTTGCAGAAGAAACTTGTTCCATGGTTGTTGCCGAAACGAAAGAAGTCTACATTGTTGTAGTTACTTCTTGGCTCCATTGAAGCGCTCGCTGGGTCTGGTTTGCCGCATTCTGAACTAAATGCGGCTTCATGCTGAACTGAACACCTGACATCCTAATTTGTGAACTGCGTCTGGAATCTGGTAGGACTACCTATAGCCCAGCCAAGCCCTCATCAATTTAGTACAGATGGAAGGGCACCTTGATATAATACTACGTACATTTAAACAACGTCCACTGGCACTGAGGTGAATACTTTTTCCGAGCAACACCTATTACGGGCTCGCTGTCCCGGTTCTTTTGTTGTCCTCCGGTGCCGTCGGTGGAATCCCAAGATATTTCGCGAAAAAGCAAGCGGCGCTAGTATTCGGACTTACGGCCAACTACTTGGTAATACAAGAAGGTACCTTTCAGCTGATCTGCTTTTTTACTGTAAAAATGGAGACAAAACCAAGCACTGAAACCAAACACATTATAAGTCAATTGCAGGCCTAAAAAAACTCAAATCAACGAGATGAAACTAGGCAAGAGCATCACTGGAGCTCTAGTAAATTCCGCGTACTTGAAATATTTGTTCCCGAAAGATTTTCTTCGTTGCTCGCAGTGGTTCGGCATTTCCATACGTGATTCCTGGTGCCCAGTTGCTATGCAAGCCATTGCGAAAAATGAGATCATATGAAAAGTTTTGTCTTCTCAGTCACATCAAGGTATCTTATACCGATTGAAATAATTTCCAAGGGGAAGAAGACGACGAACGCGCGGAGCGGTGGTACCTCATAAGGGCTCCGTAATTTTCTTCTATCTGTGGCGGAATTCCAAGGATATCCCAACGATGTTTAGCTATGAGTGTGTCTAAAGGTGCAAGGAACCTGCGGATACAACTTTTCTGGAAATCGGCTCATTAGGAAGAATTCTACAGCCGATTTTCTGGATCGAGCGGCACAGCAGGAGTGCGAGCGGCGGCGGCCACGTTAGCAGGTGAGGCCGCGCGCCACGAGGAGCTTGAAAGCCCGCACCAGCTGCGCTCGAAGAGCCAGCTCCCATGACAGAGCAGCAAAACAACGCAAGGCACATCATGAGCATGGAGGTGGTGGTAGAATTTAAGGATTTTTTAAGGATTTTTTAAATTTAAGGAAGATTTTAAGGCTGATGCTGGATGGATGGAAAGCCACCGTCAAAGGAGAGCCAAGATTCTGGAGGACCTCAGCGTCGAGGCTAGAAAAGACAACAAGGACAGGAACCAGGACGCAGAACAGAGGGAAGCCGCACGCGGTCGGCCACGCCATCGCAAGCAACCACAAGCACCGCGGCTGCCAGAATTACCAAAAGACGACATCAAAATTATTTTGCGACCCAAGGAAGGACGGAACGTCTCCAAAACAAGTCACGTATCTCTAACGGACAGCATCCTGAACGCAGCCGGGATCCACGTCAACGACGCCATCATAGACACGCTACGCACCAACAACTTCAAGAACATAATAATGATCAGCACGCCAGACATGGCACGCGCTAGAAGATACAACGGCATAAAAGCAATCGTCATCCAAGGAAAGAGGTACGAAATAATGGCATACGCAACGTCACCTGAAGACACTGCGAAAGGAGTCATACATAACATCCCAGAAGCAGAAAGCGAAAAGACATCACCAAAAACCTGGTAAATATACGGAACCCGACAATATTGCAAGCACGAAGAATGGGCAAGACCACATCCGTAGTAATAGTCTTCAAAGATGAAGAAGTCCCGTACTTCGTCTGTTACAGGGGTACCGAATACAGGTGCTACCGGCACAAAAAGAAAAACGAGATCTGCGGAGCATGTGGCAGACTAGGTCACAGATCTGACGTCTGCCCGGCGCCGGAAAACAAAATATGCACGGACTGCGGATACAAGAATCCGCCGGAGAGCCATAGCTGTGACCCCATGTGCGCCCTATGTAGTAAGGATCACCGCACAGGAGACAAGGGATGCAGCCAGCGCTACCAGGTCCGATTTCTCTTGAAGAAACGGCAACTCGAGAAGAAGAAAGCACAAGAACGACTCGCCGAGGGAAAATTCAACAATCATATTAAAGACAGTAAGGGAACGATCGGAATCCTTCCCCCGCCTACCCATTTCGGACAACGCGCAAAAAGCACAAAACGACAGCAACAAGAAAACGACCTCCGACCTCAAAGGGCCGAGCTGCGACGGAACCCATGCCAGCACACGGGCGTCGAGATCACCGTGGAGACAGCAGTCCAGGTCCAGATCCGGGTCAAGATCCAGGTCAAGATCCAGGTCCAAGTCCCAATCAAGGAACGGGACAACCGAGGCGCCTCATGGAGAAGACCAACCAAATAAGGTGAGCTGGGCAAACACGGTCTGCCAGAGCTCCACACAGCATACGCAAAACGATGCACTAGCCGAGGTACAAGCAGAATTGGGCAAACGTAAAAAGCTTTTACATCATTAGTTAGAAGAAAACAAATTACTTAAGGAAGAGATCACCAAGCTTAGAAACAAGAAGCAGATAGATGACGACAATAAGATGGATACCACACAGATTCAAGAAAGTCAAGAGAAGAGGCCTGTAGCTAACGCTAACCAAGATTCCGCATCCCCTCCCATGAAAAGGAGGGCTACTGCCGAAATAACACAGAAAGAATAAGTAGTAGCCAAGCCGCCACAACCACAGTACATAGACGAAAAGTTTCTTAATGAAAAGTTACAATTACTTAGTGAGGAGACCGATCGCAAACTAGAAATTCTTAGTAGCTCCATTAGGATAAATGCAAGCATACGGAAGGCATGGGGGGGGACAAGTCGGTCCCATTAAGACCCAAAAACCGTACTCTAAGCCAACCGCAGCTGACGTAAACAGGGCTACAAAGTATAGCCAATAACGTCACAATGGCTACTAATAACACTTATACAATATGGCAATGGAACTGTCGCGGGTTTCGTAGGAAACGAGGAAACCTGCAACAGTTTGTAGATAGTAAAGTTATGGGGCCAGTGCCTGACGCAATCTGCCTGCAAGAAACAGGATGCACTGCCAAATTATCGGGATATAAAACATTCTGTCAAGGAGACCTGGCCAATATGGATGGAAGTAACAACAAGCCTGTGGTTGCGACACTGGTCCGACGCAATCTGCCGGTCATCTGACATGATATAGGCACAGAATACATCGACCACGTTTTCGTCGAAATTATATCGGCAAAAAACAGAAACAAGAACAGTCTCTTCGTACTAAACGTATACAGCAATCCTAAGAAAAAACATAGCTTCGCGAATCTTTTCCGGAAGGCGCTAGATATAGCAAAAAAGCACACTTTAATAATAATAGGAGATTTCAATGCGCGCCACCCCGCCTGGGGCTACAGGATGGAAACGGTGATGGGAAGACGTCTATGGCAGGACGTTCAGTGAGAGGGTCTTTCTCTGATTACCGACACAGCACATCCAACCTGGCTGGGGAACAGCGTGTGTACGGACACAGCGCCAGATTTGACATTTGTAAAAAATGCTAAAGCTGATGTGGGATGGCAAAATCTACAGGAAAACCTAGGAAGTGACCACTACATAGTGGCCACCACACTAGTTGCAGGAACAACCAAGCCCAGAGAAGGCAACCAAATTAGAATCACCGAATGGGATGAATTCAGGAAAATAAGAACGGCTGAACGCGAATCCGAAGAAAACAGCAGAAACCCAAAGGACATTGAAGACATTGAATCCTGGGTTGAACAGCAGCACAAATGTGTCGACCAGGCAACTAAGACCATACCAGAGGAAGCAGAGATAAAGCAAGCCGACGCCAAGCTCCTACACATGTGGGAAGCGAAACAAGTCATACAAAGACGATTGAACAAACAAAAGCTAAATCGTAACCTACGAAGACGCATTGCAAGGCTAAATCAGGACATAGAAAATCACGCGCACCAACTAACCAGACAAAACTGGTACAGCACGTGCGAAGAAATGGATCTACAGATTGGTCTCGCCAAAACATGAAATGTTCTTAGACATCTAATTGATCCAGATAAGAGCAAGACGACGCAAAAGCACAATCTAAGCAAGATAATCCATAATTACCCTGGTACAGACAAGGAGTTAATTAAAGAAATCCAAGACAAATACATAGGAGCCAATCCCAAAGAAAATCAAAAGGCATAGGCAGGGGCATATAACGAAGCACTCGATCGTCCTTTTACCGTGGCAGAGGTACGAGGGGCTATTCAAAACCTCCGCACAAAATCTGCTCCGGGCCCAGACGGAGTTACCAACAAGATGCTTCGTAACCTGGACGATCAGTCTATTGAAGCTCTCACAAAATACATGACCATCTGCTGGGAAAGAGGCAGAATTCCGAAACAGTGGAAAACAGCAAAAATCGTAATGATCACGAAGCCAGGCGAAAAACTACAGCTTGACAACCTCAGACCAATATCGCTGACCTCGTGCATTGGGAAATTGATGGAACACGTGGTCCTCGACAGATTAAACAGATACATGGAAAACAGAGAAGCCTTTCCACACACAATGGTGGGCTTCCGCCCGAAATTATCGACGCAAGACATAATGCTGAGAATTAAGCACCAAATAATAGACTGGAAACGGCTGCTCATTGGATGGATACCAGGGCCATACTGGGACTAGACCTAACCAAGCCTTTGACAATGTGAAACATGAAGCAATATTGGAAAACCTAGGAAAAATTAGGAGTTGGGCGTAAGCCGTACGAATACATCAAAGACTTTCTATCTGACAGAAGAGCAATTTTAACAATAGGAGGAGTGGCGTCGGACGAACTAGAGATGGGAAGCAGAGGTACGTCGCAAGGCTCTGTCCTCTCGCCTTTTTCTCTTCAATGTCGCCATGATAGGCCTCCCAGAAATACTTAATAACATTGAAGATCTAAATCATAGCCTATACGCCGATGATATTATGCTATGGATAGCGGGAGGCAGTGATGGTCATATTCAGGACACACTGCAAAAGGCGATTGATGCGGTAGAAGCATACGTTGGGTCGAGAGGTCTGGGATGCTCCCCGCAGAAATCCGAGCTCCTGCTATACCAGCCAACGTCAAGAGGGAAAAGAAAACCTGAAGTCCCCAATATACAGCTCTTCGCAAACCAAGGACAACCCATACCGCTGGTTACAAGTATAAAGATCCTCGGTATGCGGATTCAGAACAACGGCTACAATATTGAAACCATCAGACAGTTAGAAAGCAATACATATCAGACAACGCGTCTTATTTCGCGCATAGCAAACAAACATCACGGTATGAAAGAAAATAGCTTGATCAGACTAATTCAAACCTTTGTTCTCAGCCGGATCGTCTACGTAGCGCCATTCTTAGACCTCAAAACTGAAGAAAAAAAAAAGAATCAACGTCATGATCAGGAAAACCTACAAGCAAGCTCTGGGGATCCCGGTCTCCACTTCGAATGAACGTTTTGAAGCGCTGGGGCTCCATAACACCATAGAAGAATTGATAGAAGCTCACAGAACTGCCCAGATGGAGAGGCTCTCCAAAAGTCAAACTGGAAGACATATTCTGGAATCACTGAACATCAACTATGAACCCAGAACTGACATCAAAACAGATATACCTGCGGACATTAGGAGACACCTATACATCCCCCGTTACCCAAACACATGCATCCTTCGCACAACGAAGAACGACGAAAAGAAAGAGCCAAAGCATTAGGAAGCAGGTTTGATAATTCTAAAGATGTGCTCTATGTAGACGCAGCCGACTACGAACATCAAGATGCCATGGCAGTGGCAGTAGTCAATAATCGAGGACATGCAATTGCGTCAGCCACAATCCTAACAACAACGCCAGAGGTAGGCGAAGAGGTCGCCATTGCACTAGCAATGACATCTTCTCCCAAATATAAAATTGTAATAAGTGATTCCAAGACCGCCATATTAAATTACGCTAAAGGAACGCATCTCGCCAAAGGCGCAAAAAATCCTCCAGGCTGGTTTCCACTGGAGACCGAGCTAAGGGGAATACAAATCATCTGGGCACCAGCCCACTCTGGCCTGCCAGGCAACGTGAATGCGCATGACGCGGCTCGAGGTTTCGCAGACCGAGACGACGTCACCAACACCAACACGGACGCATTCGCAATCCGCCGGTCGGGCAGAGATAGGCTGGTTTCCTTTAGGAAATCATTGATCATTACAGACTAGCCAGGGCTAGATATCCGGCAGAACATTGTTCATTAAACAAGTGGCAATCAGTGGCTTGGCGGCTAATACAAACAAACACTTTTCCCAACCCCATTGCCTTCAGTCACTATCACCCAGATGTATACACAGACATATGTAACATTGTAACAACCGAGCAGATCTTCAACACATAATCTGGGCATGCCCAAAGAAACAATATAACAATAACTGTTCAAAACCACAACAACCCAGTTTAATAATAAGAAATAAGGAGCAATGGGAGGCCGTGTTGCTCAGCTCGGACCCAGATGTTCAAGCGAGAGTAGTCCAAATGGCTGAAGACGCCGCCGCGGCTCAGGGGCTGCCGGCCGCCGTCTAAAGGGGGGACGGGGGAGGCTTCTAGTCATTACCCCCTCCTCTAACCACATTTTGGACAAAATAAAGTTATTTCTCTCTCTCTCTCTCTCCGAAACTGTGCGATCATTTGGTTTAGCATTGCAAAGGAAATGTGGCTGCACCAGCGAGAGATGGTCGTTGGAGTACGCGGGCGGGAACGGCAGGTGAACTAGCAGATTCCAAGCTATTTTTGAAGTTGTTTCGAAAAAAATTAAATTATGGGGGTTTTACGCGCCAAAATGACGATCTGGTTATGCGGCATGCCGTAGTGGGGGACTCCAGAAAATTTTGACCATCGAAATGCGGCGGCTGTGGCCGGGATTCAATCGCGCGACCTCGTGCTCAGCAGCCCAACACCATAGCCAATAAGCAACCACGGCGGGTAAAGTTGTTTCTAAGAAGTTCGGTGACAACGGTGCCACTAATCTTCTTGATGCCTACCGACTGGCTGCTTATGGTTCCGTGTAGGGGGACATCCCCTGCCACAGAAACCCTAACTGCCTCGTTAAAGCCAACGATCTGGCTAAGGGAATATATTATTCAATTATATGAACACTCCAGGGGCATTTCTGCCGTCGCCGGTGGCGTCGCCGTGAGGTTCCGTGTAAAATCATAGGCGATAACATCGTCCGCCGCCTGCCGTATGCGGTATGTGCGAGTGAAAGCGTGCTGGCTCAATCTCGCGCGTGCAAGGGAGGAAAGCGGTAAAGAAGCGCGCCGTCTTCAGTTGCGCGCAAGATTCCGGGAGAGGGGAGGTAGGGGCGCGTTCTACTCCGGCAGCTGCTTCGTCAGGCGCGACCGCGACCGGCCGCGCAGGCCTCTTGAAAGCACGGTGTAAGAATAAGCCGTGCTTGAAAGCCATCTCCGACGGGGACAGAGTCCGCCGTGCGCTGTGCTTTCGTGGCTTAGTTCCCGTTGATGCGAGAGGAAGCAGAAAGGTGAATTCATTCGTTGCTTCATCACTCCAGCGTTTCGACAGTGAGTTTCCGCGGTCATCGAGTGAAATCAGTTTACGTTTGCTCGTGCGCGCGTGGCACCATGCTTGTTAATTTAGTTAGTAAGCCTATGCTCAAAAGGTTATACGGCCGATAACACTACTGTCCTCACTTTCTATAGCTGTCTACTAATTTGCTATCGCAATCGATGCTTCGCCTTTAGGGCGAAGCTGCGACTTTTTTGCAGCCCAAGCCTTGTTTAATGGCACTATGCTGCTGCACTTTGCAACACCGTTAAAGTGGCCCTATGGAGGTCTCGGACCATATAGTCGAATACTAGCTCCTGCGTCATTGTGGGCACGCACGGAAGCAAGCTCTGCGTTTCCATCCCGTGTCACATGACAACTGAGAACCGCGATAGAGCCCTGAGAAAAACGTTTATCTAGTGAATCTATGTCATGAAACATCGCATATACCTTTTATTTTTGTGGACAGCACCAGGCTTTCACGAACATTTGCCCGCTTCGGAAAGCATGTAATGACTCTTGCGACGAAAAATATTATTGTAACAAATGCCATTGGTTTATTTACACAATGATAGGTGGATAGCGTAGCGCGAGGAACGGGGTTGTCATCCTATAGGCCAACAGGCTCCCGCCAGCTCCTCGCACACTCTACTTTCACTTCCTACGGCTCCGCCGTGCGGCGTGACAATATAAATAATAATTATATTACATTCATTACTAATATTATAAAATAACATTTCGAATATAAAAGTATGATGAATGCAAGTTAAAGCTCAGAAAATATAGTGAGATAGAGGCTTTACCAGAACATTTTCGCAGTGAGTGGAAAAAAAAGCCAACTGAAGCGGCTGATCCGTTTACTTACTTCTCGACCATTCCACATAAATTAAGCAGGGACAAGAGAAACAATCCTGTGTTCCAGATAAATTATCTCCAGTTGGCTTGTGCCACATAAAAACAATGCTTGTTACTGATATCTGGAACATAGATGTATATACCCAACCTATGTGTAACCAGATTAAGAGTGTACCAAAAAAACAAGCCCGACCCAAGCCGGCGGCCTCATACCCGTGCCTAACCCGAAGCCCGGAGGTTAGATTCCCGCTACATTACCCGGCCCGGGTTTTCGGGTAGACCCGAGCTCGTGCAGCCAGGCCCCGGAAACTCCCCAGTTCACCAAATGGACACAGAGGGCGAAAAATCAACCGCGATGCGTTCCAGCATAAGCGCGCAAGTGGAGCAACTGTAATTTGGTCGCATACTTTAGTTTGTATTTTTTTCTGCTAGGGGCGCTCAACACGGCTCAATATTTGATCTATTAATGTACAGAGGGGTCCACTGTTAAAGGGAACACCGGAGCGCGTGGCGTCTGCTGTGCGCCACCGCCGGCCGGCGGCTAGAACTAGTTTCGCGCAGGCGCGGTGAGCGATGTGGGCGGTGCTATTTCGTCGTCTGCTACCGTCTGCAGCCGCGCTTCGGATCGTCGCAAAGCAACCCGTTCATGCGTTCTGAAAGTTTGCCGGACGCTGCATAGTCACACACGGATAACTAGCCATTGCAAGGCTGAACGAGAATTAGACGGGGCAAAATATTACTTCGCAGATATTTCTGCCGTTTGAACTCGCAAGGAAAGCATGACAATTTTTGGCGGACTGTCTATTTGGGGCACAACAATTATTATTGTTGGCCCCAGTATTTATGCGCGCATAGTGGCCATCTCATGCGCGCTAAAGCATATTGGAGTCACTGCTCTGGGTATATATTCTAAACAAAGAATCCACAAGCGCCGTTAAAGATCATTCAGTAGAATTCACAGCGGTAAGCTCGATGGAGAAATGTATTGGTCTGCGTAACGTGTTGAACTCCCGCAGTTGCAGATATTTTAGCTACGAGTGGATGTTGAGCATTAGCAGCACGCCAAATTGTTCTACAGCTTTAGGTTGTTTACGTTTACAAATCGTGTTATGATTACGGTAGGCATTTTTGGGTACGCCTTCAAAACACTGAGCGCTATAACCGTTTTATTAGGACTTTACGTAAAATGTGCTCCTACAAACTGCCGTCATCTTCTTGAGCTTCAAGAAAACCATGAGTCAAAACAAATAAAAACCCGTGCGTCGCTCAATATCTGGTTGCGTCGCCGTTTGCCTCCAGCACTGCCTTAATTCTAGAAGGAAGACTTGCATACTAGGCTTCACAGAATGAGGAATTTTGCTTCAAACGCTCCCATTCGGCCTTGACCCCGCTCCAAAGGCTGTCCGCGGAGAGCCCGTGCCGGCATTGACTTGCTAAAGCCTTCTTCATGGTAGCCCAAACGTTTTCTATGGGGTTCAAGTCGAGAGACTGCGGTGGCCAGCCCAGAACTTCCACGTGGTGACGCTGCAGAAGTGATAGAGCTTTTTAAAGCGAAGCTTTGTAGCCTCTACCAGCCAAGGGTTCTGTTGTGTCCGTCGTTGTAATCAAAAAACGATCCCGACGAACCGCTAACAATTGCAGGTATAGCAGTATAGCTTACTTGAATTAGGCATCCAGCGTACAACTAAGCACTCGTTTTCGCAAGAAAAACCACAAAAACAAGCTTCAAAGTGATGAGCCAACATGATGGATGATAAGGGCAGCGGGCAAACAACGGAAACAGGCTCGGCGCGGTCCGTAAGATTAGATTGCAGCTGTTGCAAAGCTTATGCAGCTGCTTGAAAGAGGGTTGACGTCATTCGAAACCCTTCCAGCCTAGTAACTGCTTCGGTTCATTTTCTAGACTACCCCACTATGGGTAGACCACGGAAAGTAAAGACGGCAGAAGAAGAGCGTGAATATAAGGCTCGGCGGAAAGAACAATAAAAAAAGTGCGCCGCAGGCACCGTGAGGGTGGCGTAAAAAGCTTCGCTTTCCAACCACCTTCACAGGGTGGATTGGCGGGCAATTTTTTTTTCTGGTGTGCACATGTAGGGGAGTTGTCATGCTGGAACAGGAAGTCGTGCTGCTGGAAAGCACCATTTGCAGCATGAGGGAGGGCAACTTGTTCGATGACATCGCAGTATTTGTCGGCCATGAATTTTCCTTCTAAGCTGACCAGAGGCCCGAGGCCATCCTTTGTGATGCAGCCCCACACGCTGACGACTGTCTATTAACTGTTTTGAGCGACCTCTGCGTTAATTTTGCAATAGCGCGCTGTCTGTACTTCCCTTGCCACAGTTCAACAATACGCTGCCTTTCATCGTATGGCGCTCGAGCCATCATGGAGTAGTGGCGAACGAATTGCACACTTAACCTTTTCTGAAGCGGGCAGTTCTTTATGTATGTATCAAGAAGGCGAACAAAAAGAGAGCAGCGTCATTGCTTCTGGTGTGCAGGGTGACATTTGTTTGATTATAGATCAATCCCGTGACTTTCCTTCCAGCTGGAAGGAAAGTGCTGCTTTCAAGTACGAACCACGCGAGCTGCTTTTCCGCGACGATCCGAAGCGCGGCAGCAGACGGTAGCAGACGGTAGCAGACGACGAAAGAGTACCGCCCACTACGCTCACTGCGCTTGCGCGAAACTCGTTGCAGCCGCCGGCCGGCGGTGGCGCAGAGCAGACGCCACGCACTCCGGTGTCCCTTTAACAGTGGACCCCTCTGTACATATAATAACCGAGAAACACAGATACGGTGTCGGTTTTTTTTACAGAATAAGTAGTCTATTGTTTTTATTTGACTTCTGTTATTAAAGTCCGTGCTTTGTTACTTGAATAAAGGTTTTGAGGCCTCACTCGCGTGTGATCAGCAGCAGACATCTGGTATCGATTGCAGTCCGGGCCGTCTATCGATTCAAATTGTACGGCTGTAGTATTTGCGAGCGGGGTGGTCGTTTCCTTTGAGCAGCATCACGCAGGTTCGTTTTAATTAGATATCAATAATATCTCAGCCAGTTTATGCGTCCAACATTCGATAGTTGCCACCAAGCGAACTTGTTTAAAGACGGTAAACTTTATCAGCTGCGGCGTTTCACTAGCATAACGGCTGCATGCACGGCTTCCACCGTTAGTGATCTGCGGTGTTTGACTGCGTAATGACATGTTGCTTGAAAAAAAAGTGCTAGCCAGCGCGAAAAGTCATCGCTGGAACAAAGCACAGTCCGCTTTAAGCCTACCTACGAAAGCGGATTAACCTTGTAGCCCCTGGGCGTGTGCACCGGTAAGTAAAAAAGCAGTGCTTTGCATTTTTAACTTTGAATTTTTTTGCGTGCGAGGCGGATAAAACAGATTCCTGTAGTCATTTCTTAAAAGTAGAAAATGTAATAATTATAAAGTTATTGTCCTTCCAAAGCAATTCAAACGAGGGTCATGCTATTTTGCCAAGTTGCTAAAATTACTAACAGGTGTACAGCATAATAAAGTTTTGGCTGTTTCTAAATAAATGACACACCGCGATAAATTCACTACACACTAGTGACAAATGTACTTCCGGTGATACAGTTAGATTATTTGCATTTGAGACATAATAAAATGAACATGTTTATTACTGTTTATGTTTTGGCAGAAACAATTGTCATCTAATCGAGGCTTGACTAAGCACAGCCCACGCAAGGACACCACTGAAAGAAATGCACACTCAAAACAGTGTTGTGTGTGTGGGTGTGTGATTTTCTGTCATGGAGCGTTTTGTGCACTGTTCTTTGTCATACATGAATCACAAACTCACCCACATCTCCACCACAGTAATTGAGGCTCTTTTTTCTTTCGACTCCAGCCTCCAAGACGCTGCTCATTTTTGTACTCATCCCTTTGGACTCTATTGTCTCTAGACGTACAAGTCAACCGTGAACGTGTCACCACTGGAAGTAACATCAAGGGCCCGAACACTCACAGGGTATGTTTCTGAACACTTCAACTAGAACCTTGATTTCTTCATTTATGGGACTAACTTTTGTTTCACCATTTTTTGCTTGCATATGTGTGATGGCTTTGTCATTTCTCTTTTCAGGAAGACGGACAAAAGAGAGATTATTGGTCTGCAAGCTGCCCACGCTAAGCCACAAGAAGCTCAACTGTCACCATGATGACAACAGGTCTTCTTGAACTATGTGCCTCACTATGAAATGTTTGTAAGTTTACCAGATAGAGAGGTGTCAGCCCAATTAGGAAAGCAGCAGTCTACAGTTCTGTATCGTACCGAGCGGGAATGAGACATTTGACATACAAGCTCAGTTGCTTTAAGGGTGTTTTATGACAATCAGAGAAGTAACATGTTGAGTCCCAACTTGTTTATTTTGCAGTCATTATAGCTATGACGACCAGAACAGAAACAATGTAGCAAGCTCCTACTTGGTCCCTCACAACGATAATTTGTTACATCAAAATGCAAAGAATTTTAAAACGATCAAAAGTGCTCTATGCAATTTTAAAGCAATTTTAAGGAAATGATACTTCATGTTGACTGAACTCTGGCAGTCACTCTTCATTTTATTATATTATTTTTATTTGAAGTACCCTCAGGGCAACATGGCATTAAAGAGGGGAGTGGTTACAAAGTAGTAGAATAAAACAAACAAGTGCAGGGAGTTCTTGTAACATAATAATTCTCCTGATTATACAATGTTAGCTAATGTTTTGCAAGAAAGTTTGTTATCTGTGATGGCTGCGATACTTGGTGGTTCCATTTCTGAGATGTACGGGGGATGACAGATTGAATGAAGGACTTCGTGTTACATGAATCAATTCTTACCTTACGGCAATTATCGACGCATTTTGATATGCACTGAGGCCTACCTTTCTTGGCGCTCTTTGGTCATCCCTGGCCCTTGCGCCAATAAAATCCATATATCATCATCATCATCATGCACTGAGGCCGCAGTATGAAGTCGGCATGAAGTGTGGTGTGGCGGTAAATTTTATGAAATAGCAAAAGATGTGCTGTAATGCAGTGATTTGGGCTTGTTGGTATGGCATCGTGAGGCTTATAGCGCGTGAAAAGACAAGGACGAAGGAAGAGGTGACACACACAGGCGCAAACTTGCAACAATATTTATTTCGATCAAAGGACCCACACATATATACAACTTTTTAGCATACATCATCATACATGATTACATACATACATTACATACATACATACATTACGCAGGTAAGCTACTCTTTGTACATACATGCGCCGCTTACAAACATACCTTACACACCATTACGCAGGCAAGCTAACTCTTTTACAAAGAGTTACCTTACCCCCCCTCCCCTTCTACACTTCGTGCCTCTCGTCAATGAGAGCAATAGGACATTGCAGCTCGAGCTTATCTTGCTGACAGTACATTTTAGCGGAGCAAGTTTTTATGTTCCTTTCTCTAATCTAGCGGAAATCGTCGAACGCAGAGCATATAGAACGTCAAGAAGCACTCTACGCAATACAAGTACGAGGGCAGCTCAGCACAAGTATCACTGTCTGAACCTTCGTTCTCACTGCTTTACGGCACGCTGAACACGATGAGAAAACTTCGCTCGATTTCAGCTTTGGGTTCCATTAAATAGATGGTTATCTGTGTTTCTGTATGTTGTAAACTCAGTGACAGACAACATTAAGTCCACCTGAGTTCTACGAAAATTGTGAGCATGTACTGCCTCATTCACCATTGAATGTAACAATGTAATAACAACGAATGTTAACAATGTAAGCTTACTTTTTTGTTGTGTTTTATTGCCATTTGAGGCCTCTCGGTCACCTGGCGACATAATACATATATCTGTAGTCATGTTAGAGTACAGTCCACACGAATACCGCCCCGAAAGCGGCAACAGAACGCCCAAAAACCAGCGAGCGAGCAGCGTGACGAGCCCCACGAACCGCTACCGTAGCGGCCATATTGCTCACTACGTAATGATGATGATATTAGTTTTGATTTTGCTATCGCCATCTCTCGGTCGCATACTCTAGTTCACAACGTCACCACTACGCTTATTTCCGTTGCACTGTGGAAGGTACAGTTTCAAGTTTGTATGGGTGTTCTGTGGTGCAGCGTTCTATAATAGGCACCGGGCGCGGGATGAGTTTGGACTGGTGGCGCCTTCATGCGGCGGCGCGTCAAATGTAATGTACCGGGCGCAGCAGGCGCTGCCGCTAGCTGCGCCGCTTTAGTATGTTCCGCCATTTTTTTTCCTGTTTTGCGTTACCGAAACACTGCGTGAAACAAAATCTGATCAAACATGCTATGTTCTTGGGTGCCCGAACAGTTACTGAAGCATGACTGAAGCTGGTTAAGGCCACTCAATTTAATCGTTTTTCATCGCGGCATCGCGTTTTTCAGGCGGAAAGACTATATGGGTGGTCTGTAGGCAACAGCACGTACAGTGCGCAGCAAATGAAACGCCATACGCGAAGCGCATGGTCATCGGCGCTTGTTGCACGTTAATGTAAGCGCTGGGACACCGAACTGATGCATCGAGGTGTACAGTGAAAGCGAGAACCTTTGTGACGCTTATGACTGCATTTGGTCCCACGGCGATCACCAAGCGCTCACCTGTGGCGCGAAAAAAAAAAAAAAAAAAAAAGAAAATCGCTGGCACTCCC
>NC_051164.1:40737894-40760553 GCF_013339745.2 Dermacentor silvarum | reverse complement strand
TGTTGCTCGATGCCTGGGGCTGTATGCCAAACCATAGCGCTCTGACCGCCCAAACCGAAAATATTCTCAGATTAATCATGAGAGTCTCCAATAAGAAGGGGGGCCTAGGCGAGGACAAGCTACTTAGGGCGCATCACGCTTTTCTTATGAGCCACATCAACTATGTGGTCTCGGCGTTGCAGTGGACTAAGACTGAAAGGGGCAAGATTGATACGTTGATGCGGTAAAGCGTCAAGAAGGTACTGGATATTCCTGTCACGGCGAGCACTGACAGGCGAATGCATCTCGGCCTTCATCACACCAACGTCGAACTAATAGAGGCGCAACAAGCGGCGCAGATCACGAGGCTTTCGGGCTCCAGCGCGGGTAGGCGCCTCTTGGATGCGGCGGGCTTGTGGCCGCGTTACAGTCACAGTGAGGCGGTTCCGCTATACGAGAACACCAGAGGGACCTACGTCGTCTGTCCCTTCCCTAGAAACGGTCACCCACAGCAGAATACGGGCAGGCGAGCAGCTCGTGCCAGGGCGATTTTAAAGACAACGGTCGGCACGGAAAACTTCGTGGACGCAGCTCAATATGGGCGCTCCGGTAATTTCGCGGTCATGGCGGTCAGCGAGAAGGGCGAGCTCCTATCTGCGGCCTCGGTAGGCGCTCTCACGGCCGACGTAGCAGAGCAGGTGGCGGTTGCGCTGGCGATGCAGGATTCTAAAAGGCCGTATATCTACACTGACACACGCGCTGCCGTCAGGGCCTTCGCTTCGGGAACGGTTGCGAGACAGGCGGAGGCGCTTCGGAAAAGCAAGTCCAGAACTAATTCTGACCCCGCGCATTACATTACGTGGTTCCCCGCTCACATGGGCGACAACATGCTGCCGGGCCGCCCGAACCCCAATGAGATTGCTCACCGCCGTGCGCGATAATTTACGCGCCGCGGCGGCGGTGGGGCTTCAACGGATCCGGAGGAGCTCGGCCACAGCGACCCCTTATTAACCTTCCATGAGATCGTCTCCCACTATAAAGAGGAACGCAGGCACTTCCTGTTTCCACACCCAAATCTATGTAGATCTCAATCGATCACGCTTAGGATGCTTTAGACGAGGTCATATCCCTCGCGAGGTTTTCTAATCAGGATTAACGCAGAAATTGAACCACAGTGCCCGGATGGCAGGGAGGAGTTTAGCACTCTAGCTCATATGCTCTGGCAGTGACCTGCGTTACGGGATACGTCACTCACCAGCGAACAGCACTGGGACGAGGCCATCTCTAGTACCCAACTCAAGCGCCTGTCCACGGCCGTCCAGAGGGCCCGTGAAAGAGCGGAGAGGCTTGGCCTCCCGATTCCGACATGGCAGCATCCAGCGGCGAGCCGCGGGCCCCAACGGGTCTCCGCCGGCTAGTCTCTCAGGACCTCAATAAAAGTTCATTGTCTGTCTTGCACTAGGCCGCGTCGCACCCAAGCGCGCGCGCCATTGGCAGCGCCGTAAGTGACGCCGTTAGTGAACGCGTTCCCGCCATTGTCACGTTGACGCTACTCTGCCCGCAACGCCGCTTCCTCGGCTTGCCGTTGTCGCATGCATTCGATATCTCGAGTTAACTCGGCGTAGTGGTTAGCAGCATCCGCCCGCCACTGGCGCTTGCGTTCCACTTCGCGATTTCAACGTGGACGTTTCATCGCAGCTGAAGCCAAAGTGCCGCTCGAGAAACTCCCGCCGAAAGCGGCCGTTTGCCCCGGCGAACACGTTCCTGCCATTGGAACGTTGACGCTGATCTGCCCGCAACGCTGCCTCCTCGGCTCGCCGTTGTCCCATGCGTTCGATATCTCCAGTTAGCTCGGCGTCGTGGTTAGCAACATCCGCCCGCCATTGGCGCTTCCGTTCCACTAGAAACACAAACATGTAACCAATAATTGAGAAACGCTTCCATATAGCGTCGGAATTTACCCACGGCTAAAAACCGGGCCGCACATTTCAGCTTCCCTGGTTAACCATCTGTACGGAGTGCTTCGGCGGTGTTTCTTGTATTTCTGGCCCTGGTTTCGCCATACCTTCTCTAGTCCTTGCTTTACGAGTACAGTCGCGCCGCTTCGACAAGAGAGAGAGAGAAAAACAGCTTTAATTAAATAAAGATCGTGCTTGGTTACTGTGGGTGGAACTTCTTTTCCAGGGCCCCACTGGCTATTGCGGCGCGCCGGGCCTGGTCGAGGGTCGCCAATTGGATTCCCATGTCCAGTTCGGAGAGTCGCGCCTCCCACGACCAATTGTTAAGTGTTTAGTTAAGTTGCGGCGAGACGGCGTCTGCCGGACGCGGCGTGCATTGGTAAGTGACGTGTTCTAGTGTCGGGGTGGAATCGCACCATGGACATCTGTCGCTTTGTTTGTTAGAAAATATTTTGTGGAGTCTATGTAAGTGTGGGTAGGTGTTTGTCTGTATTCGGCGCCAATCCCTCGCCTGTCGAATGTAGCTTGGGGTGAAGTGGAGCTTTGGTTCGTCTCAAGTCGTTGTGCCTCAAGTATGTCTCTCGGTGTGCTTGACAACTTGCATCACTCGACTTGCCATCATGCCGAACCTGGCCGGGCTCTGTTCATGGTGCAGCAACCCGATGACTCGGAACATCATTTTTTTTTGCTTTTTCTCTCTTTTCTTCCTTTTTTTGTCATTCATTTTACCTTTCTTTCCCTTTTCCTTTTTTAGATCTTTTTTACATCTCTTTTCACATTTCATTTTCCACTAAATCAACCGGACGGAATGTCGCCTCGATACATATCATTTCAAAGCAGACCTTTTATTCCTCTGCCACCACTGTTTTTTGTACGCTTTACGTCTACTTTTGAATTTTGGCCCAACCTCGGCTTTTTCCATTTATACACAATTGGCTTTCCTTCTAAATTCCCTTTCGGGTTTTCTAACCATTTCCATTTTTCCCTTGTTTATCTTTTAACCTGCGATACCTTTGGTGGTGCGGGTTTACCTCAGATTTATTTAGGTTCTCTTTTGCATTCAGGGGCTCAAAAACTCGTCATTTCATCCGCATAGCGCAGCAGTAATCACGGAGAGTGTGGATCGGCGTACCAAGAGTTCCAAAGTAGCTCGGCTTAGGTACCAACACCGGCCCACACCATGAATGCGTGAAATGAAATGTTTGCTTGTTGCAGTATCAGACAGATGTTCATGCACTACATGAATTGGCTACCTATGCGCAAATTAAGTACGCATATTTACTGGTCACAGCACTGAAAACTATTCATTTCTTTATCTCTGAAGCGCTACGTCTATGCAGTTGATCTCACTAAAAAACCTTCTATATTGTTGTCGTGCACAAAATCAAGCAAATGTATATAAAGACGTTCTAATATCACGAAACTTAATATTTATTTTAAAGTGAACACCAAAAATAACTGCTACTGTACACTCTTAGTGAAGTCCCGTATAACGTCCTGCGGTGGTATATTTTCGTTCCAGCGCAAAGTACTGCATATAAACGGACTTTCAAGCGATATCGTGCGTGCGGATATCTGCGGTGGCAGGCTGGGCCCACTATCTCGCGGCTGCGACGTTTATATGCAGCCCTGCAAATTTGGGACCCAAAAAGTGCGCCGAAGCGTTGAGAGAGTGTCGCAAAGCAAACGGTGCAAGGGGCTGTGAGAGGGATGCTGTGAGGGAGAAAGAAAAGCGAAAGTCAAAAGGAGAGCACGAAGAGAATGACGTCGCCTCCATGCGTTGCTTTGATGGTCGAAGAAGAGGAAAGACCGCACCGTCCGGAAAGGAGCAAAAATTACTCCATCTCCCGCTAAAGGGCACCATGTGTGGATGCGAAGCAGCGGGGAGATGGTTAGCTTGAGCGGGAGATGGTTTCCCATCCCCTGTCAAGGTATATGTACTCGCCACAGAGTCAACGAGAGTTCTACCGCCGTCGTGGCGGCTCTAAGTTTCATCTCCCCGGTGACGTCACGGCCAAGCTGTGGCTGGTCGAAACTTGCCGAGCCCACGCCAGAGGCGCCTGCTGCATTCATGGACACCGCGAGCGTTCGGCGCGAACGCGGGGACACAGAGAAACGCGGGCGGCGTCGGCAGCAGCTCTGCGCGTTGCCTCGTTGGTGCTGCTGCAATTTCTTTCTCGCCATTCGTTGGGCAATCTGGAGAGGAGAGGAGCGTCGGAGAGGAGAGGAGGAATGCCGAGAGCAGAGGAGATGAGACAAGGAGAGGAGAGGAGGGGGAGGAGGATGCGCATGCGCAGTAGGGGTGTGGACGCCGCACGGCGGATGGATGGACTAAGGGAGTGACATAGCCCCTACCATAAGATGCTTCGCATCTAAAACATGGCGTAGGCCGGCGACAAGGCGTTTGTTTTGGGTGGCTATTATCGTCATATCATTGTACCGGCGACGTTATGCGACTGTGCTCGTGTTGTGAAGTCATGTGGCCGCGTCGATGAACGCCCTAGGTGATGTGAGTGATGTTCAATTCCACCGATGTTACCGGAAATTGCAAGAAGCCAGTGCAACTTCGACAACTCGTGGGAGTGCGAGGGCCACACCGAGCGCCACGTACGCTGTATCGGCGGGCCCAGGTGCTGCGAACCTGTGACGATTTCGTAGGTCGATTTTTGCTTCCCGTACAGTAAGCTTCATCATCATCATCATGTCTATTGACCCTTTTCGCAGAACAGTTTGCTCTACAGGAAAGAGATGGCGCTTTCGGCGGCGCGCCATACATTGCCTCAGCGAGTGCGCATGATTACGAAACCACTCCTGCTTCTGCCTTGCTACTGTGCGATCAGCTGTCGGAAATGCGAGTGGGTGTTCGCTAATGCACTGTGCCCAATTTATGCTGCAAAATGTGTAACGATAAAGGGAAGGCGTGCGCGGTAGTTAGCTGCAAAAATAGTGTTTTGGAGATTAAGCAATGGAATCAACCTATGTCGCCGATGCTACACAAGGACTGCATGTGTTGCCGGCCCTTCGCGATGCACGTCTTTCCTCGAGGATAAAAAAAGATAATTCATCTGCCAGCGCTGTATAGCTACCTCCAAAGAAAGGGCTTCAACTCCGCAACGTCGGCACATAAGAGTGGGTACCGCTCGTTACAAAAGGAAGTAACGTTACTTATTGGCATAGTAAGTTTCTCGCACGTTATTTACGCACATATACCCCTCCTCGCACGCAAACTTACACCCTCCCTATCGACAACGTATTAATAAGTGAATGGGTGTACACTTGAATCAATATGCCGAAGCATGAGCGACAGCGATTACACCGACAAATGTTGGAAGCTGAACGTTTCGTGATGGTCCACAGAGTACGCGAGGGACTAGCGATAATACGTTTTGCTACAAGCTACCACAATGTACAGAAGATTTACATTCCAAGCTTTGTGCGCTGCAAGAACAAATCTATCGCAGCAGAGCACACCCGCGAGCGATTAGGTTGAAAATAAACAGTCAAATAGTGGCCAGACCGAGGAACCGATGAACTTTACTGAATCATAAACACGGCAAGCCGCTGCGTCAAAAGGTTTGCCAAATAAAGAACGAGCACAGTGATCCTGATTCAATTCATAAGCGGAAAGTTTGGACAGCTTGGAATACATTTCTAGCCCCGCTTTTAGTACACGCACCGCATACGCTGCTCGCGCCGTTTGGACAAGGCGTAATGAGCTCTGAAAGCACTTACATGTCTTCTAAAGCTGTGGCCAAAGTTTCGTCTGGTCCACACAGTCACCATCTACGATATGCGTCGAAACGGTGGTTTGCTGCGCCGCACCAGCGTCACGCGTTTGCATTGTAAACACGGAGGTAATGGAAGCAGCTGAGGCAAGCAATGGACGCGTCACCACGTCATCAAACATGGCAGCGCCCACGGAAGCGCCGAGAAAAGGGTCAATATGTGTGTCCACTTCCGGACGAAGGCATCTCCCTGCGATCTCTAATCACACCCCTTTCTTGCCCTAACTGATTCCAACTTGCACCTGCATACGCTAAACTTACTAAATGCTTAATTTTTACCACTGCATTATTATGAGCCAACAGATAAAGAATACCGGGGATTGAAACATCTGAACATGTAATACTAATGCGGATACGTGCCTTGAAGCTCTGGCGTGTGAACTAGCTATACCTGCTGGCGTAGTTCAGTTTCGGTTTTCTCCAAATCATTATTGCTGGCGACATTTTTTTATTGGGTAGCCAGGTGTTCCTTCTTTGAAATTTATTGCGCGAATCTTCATTAGGGCATGCGTTTTATAGCGCCGCAAGTAATCGTGTGCAGCGTTCAAACCACCACGAAATAGCCCGTCTTTTTATCTCTTTTGTGGCCTTTGCGATATGAATTTATTACATTTTTTGTTTAACCTTTGTCGAACGCCGATTTTATTTTGAACAATTTTCTGTTGTGTTTCGCACTTGCCTCTGTGAAGTGTGTGGATTTGCGTAGGTTTCTGGCTTTGATGTCAATATGTCGAGTTCACTGGAAGTTAAAGCACAATTTAGCTTGAAGCTTGCTTCACGCGAAAGTAGTTAACTCCGACGACGCAGCAGCTCCAACGTGTCGGTTAGCGCTACGAGCACCATTTGCCACAATATCTCTTGGAGATGAGCAGCACACGCGTACTTGTAGGAGGGGCGAAGTTCAACGCCACTGGTAAAATTTCAACGGCACATATCTCCCATCGAGCGCCGCAGTTTCAAATTTTATTACAGACTGAAAAATTATGGTTGTCAGTACTTGCGTCCTTTCATAATGCTGTCAGAAAGAAGCACTGCACAGATAAAAGCTATACAAGAACAAAAAGAACATTTCAACAAGTTGGACATTTTGATTTTGTGTAGTGATTTTCATGTAGTGTTGATTTTCGGCTATGAGGTACCCTCTAGCTCCAAAATAGGCCTTAAAAAGACCTTTCTTATGAACTTATATTTCTCGAATTACCAAATGTCGGCAATTTCTTTTTATTCTCCCCTAATGTAGAGAATTAAAGCTCGAGAGGCCGACACTTATAACAACGCCACCAAAGAAAGCGGAACCCCTGGCTCTACAGTGGAACTATAGAGTGTTCTACTGAACTGTCGTTGAATCTGTGTCAAGTACATGTAGCCTTGACATGGGACGACCAAAGAAGATCTGGACCTTAGAAAAACTTATAACTTACGTGTGAAATATTTCTGTACTACTGAAATTTCTTTTTTTTTACTTACTTCAGCTGCTTTTGTATTATGTGATTTCTGAGTATAAAATAGCAGCTGCCATACCAGTGTTTCTTTTCCCTTTATAACAATCGCTAGGAACACTTTATCAATGTTTTTGGGCCCCAAAAGTGTGTACTTTTTAATTGTATAGCTTATTTATGTTAAATAAATTTATAAACTTCCCTGCCGAGAGTTAGGCAGAATGATTGTGCGTTTAGGCTGAAGCTTCTACCCCGTCATCTATTTGACGGGTGCAAATAAAGTCAGTTCTCTGTCTCTCTCTCTGTCTAAACTTTCAAACTTTAACACCACGGCAGCGGTAAGCGAAACTCAGGCTCCGAAAGGCTGTACAATGCAGTGCTCAAAGATCATACGCTTATGATGAAGCGCACGAAGAAAAAGCTAATATTTTGCCAGCACTCAAGTAGGGTGAGGCTCAGGAAGAGACAAGTGCGCGCAATATTGCTCGCATGCCGATGACATTCAAGCACTTACACGCGCTGTAATTTCACTACAGGTAGACCCGCACTCCAGAGCCCTCTCACTCATTTCTGCTGATTTCACAAGTGTGGGAAGCCAGTGAATTAGTTTAGGCGAGCCTAAAGGAACGCAAGTGCAGCTGAATGCCAGTAAGTGTAAGGGAGATGACTGCCCCTGAGTGCCAGCTGACAATGTGGGGCAATTAGTTATTACCTGAATGTGTGTACCTGAATGTGTGAAGAAATATGACGGTGAAATAAACCTGTAAGGGGCCGAAGAACATTGAGTTGGTTTCGAAGAGGCCAATCATATATGAAATGTGTTTGTGCATACCGTGAACAAAGCAACTGAACGTAGTTTGTTCCGCTCAATGAAAGGAGTGTCTAATACATGGTTTATTGCGGAAAGTTTTAAAAGTTTTTAGATATGTTCATGATTTTTTGGTATTTTTATCGCTTGACTCCTCCTACTAGGATATGATCAATAACGCTGTAAGTGATTTTAATTAACACGGACAAGGTCTTGTTTTACCCTAGACTGCACAAAACAATGTGTTGCAGTTCTTGGAACTGAAGCTTGAGTTCTGTGAACACCATGTGTGTTGGTCTCATCAACCACGTGCGAAAAAGGAAGTTTTGTCATTTCGGTCTGCGCACTCGGAGATCTTAAATAGAGGCATTGCGTCGTCTTGTATGGAATCGGCTCTTAAAAGCTCGTGTGTGCACAAAATGCAAGAGAGTTTTGGTAATCAGATAAGCCGACTTCTGGCAGCTTGGTTCCCTATGTCTCTTTGGACTGTGATTCAAAGAAGAAAAACCACAAAAAGGCCGGTCGCCGCACGTGAAACGCGAAGGCCTGCGTTGGTTCCTTGTGTGCATAAAGTCACCCATAAACTCGAGAAAGTTGCTTGCAGGCATGGTGTTCCTTTGGCGTTTTTTGCGCCGAACAAACTTTGCAAGCCATGCTCCCGCACTTGCGGAGAGAGCAGAGGAGGATACCAAATTCGGCATGGTGCTTCCTACGTGTCGTGCGCTGTCGGCCTGGTTGATGCCATTTCACTTTCATGTGGTAAGACGCACGTTGGCCAGACAGGGAATTGCCGCAATGAACGACTTAGGGAACATGCGCAGAAAGCAAACAGAAATGTATATAGAGAGGCGAACCTTGTTGCACATATCAACTCTTGGATCAATTGGGAGGCGCGACTGGATGGGACGTCGATTCTTGATAAAAGCAAGAATGAGCATGCACGGCTTTCCTTAGAAGCCTTCCACATAAGAAGACAAGGCGATAGTTGCAATAGTGATACATCTTTGTCCCTGTACTCGACTGAATTTGACTTTATACGTTTGCATATGTGATAATTTGGCAGATCTCTGTAATGTATTGTGTGCGCCTGCACGGTTGTGTGGCCTAGGGTATGCATATGCAATATGCAATATGCACTGACGACGAAGAAATAAAGAAGTTGTTAGTCAGCGCCAGTGTGTGTCGTATCTTCCTGTTGTGGTTCGTCTTAGGTGTTTGCGCTGTAAGTTTAAGTTCAGAATTATGTACCAACTAGGCCCAAATTAAGTTTTACTGAAGGTGCAATTAGGCGCAGTCAAGTTTGGTTTTCTAGCCACGCCACAATTTAGGCAGTCAAATAAAAGACCTCGGATCGTTATCTCGCAGCCTCAGAAGCTTAGGGTTAACACTGAGATTGTTTCGTGCAATCTGACTACTATATTGGCCTCGAACAGCTATTGAACAAAACATTTACCTAACAAGGCCAAGGTGAAAAAGTTTTTGGAATTGTCTAACTTTGAGTGGACTTTCTTTTTTATTCCAGGTAGCACGGTCGCCTAGAGGTCCAGCAGTCATCAGGACAAATAATTCTGCACATATACAAAGGATGTCTGATGTGTTTGTGATTAGGAAGCAATTATGTCAAAATGAAACACCTTTTGAAAAGGCCTTTTTTTCGCTTATTGGCAATATATACATAAAAGAACTTCACTTGAATCTCGCTGCGTTCACGCAAACGCTGCGAAATGTATACGGAGTGTGCTCCACAGGACAAAATATTTGTATGTTGCTTGGCTCCCAGAAGAGTTCTTCGATTCAAATACGTACATTTTCCTGCAACACTTTCATTCATTCTTTTTTCATTCTAGTAATGGATAGCTATTATGTTTATTACAGTTGCGAGCACGTAGCTGCCTAAATTCTTCGTTCGATTAGTTATCTATAGAAAATGTGAGCTTACAGTAAGTTTAAGACGCATGTGTGTTCTGTTCCTGATGTTTTACTTACCTGTTGTTTTACATAATTTTCGTTATGAACACAAACACGGCGTACTGAGAGGCCAAACTTTTGTTGGTCACAACCGAATGAAGTTCATGCAAGAGAATGCGATATGCTTGTTTCACAATTTAAAAGCTGTCGGTGCGAACACTACCTGTTTGCTTTTGTATTTCCCGTTGCAGTATATCTTTCACTTGTTATTTTCAGAGCTTTGTACATAACTCATCATTCTGTGTTAAAAACCTACAGTGAAACTATGCTGGACACTTTGTTTTATTGTAAATAAATCATTCTCCATTTGAAAAATATGTTCTTCGTCCTTGTCTGCATAAACGTGTCTGCATGAATGTACAGCACGCTTTCACATCGCTTACAGACACGAAGTGGTCATTCCGTGAAAGCGTAGTTCAGGTGGTAGGAGGAAAACGTAGGCTTTTAATAACTTCGTATGTAGGGCGCAGTTGATATAACGAAGGCAGAGGCACTCAACCAATGCACATGATACCTAAATCTGTATTGAATTTCTCATTCGAGATAATTACTTATGAAAGCGTGCAGTTCGTCTCACCTACTTACCACTACTCCATGGGTCACCTTGATTTGCCTGACACACAGCACAATAGCGTCGTGGACGCTTAATGCAGCGCGTGAACTTTAATACAGTCTGCACGGTTTTCTTTTTTATATTGACATAACTAAAAGCAGTTCTTGCACGAATGCGAGTCGTGTTCCGCGCGGATAACCGCTTGCATTCCAGAAAGCGGAAAGTGGTGGTGCTCATCATGAAAATGTATCGCAAGACACAATGGGCAAATCGCGGTCATTCCAGGTTGATTTTGCGTCGAAGCCATCGAATTGCAAGGCTAGGAATGGAGCCGTTGTAAGCTTCGACGCGCCGGCAAAATCCCACCTGGTTATAGGACATTTTCAAACAGCTGATTCCTTCTTTAAACAACAGTCTCCACACTAAGAAGGTGACTAGCTCTTCAGCCGCGCCCGGCGTATGCCGACGGAAATGCAAAAATGCTTGTGTCATTTTTTAGTGCGCGTTAAGTAACTCCAGGTGGCCACACTTCATCTGTAGCTCTCCATTACTGCGTCCCTCATATTCCACAGCAAATTCAGGACGCTAAGTCCCACAATTTAAATTGTTTAACCACGCCTCCATTTCATTCCTCCCTTCATTCCTTTAACCTCGACGGCCACGGTAGCTATGGTCGCAACGTCACATGCGCCTGGCAGGTAAGAGGTGAAAACAGGCTAGCGTGTGCAAAGCAGTGAAGCGGCCGATATTTGCAATGCAGTTGCAGGCTCACGGGCGGAGATACCGACGCACCTTGCTGCTTCAAAATAAACATTGAATCAATAATTGCAACGGAGCGGCGTAAAACGGGCGGTTCTAGAGCATTCTTATCGCTCTCATAAACGCTATATTTGTCTGTCTTACGGACAGGACACCCCTGTTGCGGCCAGCAGAGGTGACTGGAAATATTTGTCGCTTCAACAAACTTCTCTCTGCGGTTTTACGTGCCAAAACCAGTTCTGATTATGAGGCACGCCGTAGTGGAGGGCTCCGGATTAATTTTGACCACCTGGGGTTCTTTAACGTGCTCTACAACGCAAGGACACGGGGGTTTATGCATTTCGCCTCCATCGAAATGCGGCCGCCGCGGCCGGGATTCGATCCCGCGATCTCGTGCTCAGCAGCGCAACGCCTTAGCTGACTGAGCCACCCCGGCGGGTGCGCTTCAACAAACTTCGACGTACGGCAAAATCCCGCCCGCTTATTAGACCTCTTCAGAATAGCACAGACGTATTGCCACTATACCTTCGAGGCAGCACAACAGAGCAACGTAGAAGCAAGTGCAGTTAATTAGAGTGGCAGGTGTGCATGCTGGTGGTTCAGTTTTAACTGAACCTTGTGAACGAGGTTGAAAGTTTCTCAGACAAAGCCGAGTTCCCGGTTAAACAGCGACTGCAGCGAACAATCCGCAGCCTAGCGAATATAGACAAAACATTGAAGAACAACATTCGCCTGGCGAAGCAGTTTTTCTTTTCGCGCAGCTCCCATGTCCCTTTTCTTACCCCGTTAGCATTTCCGCTCCACATGACAGCTGTTGAAAGCAGTATTCGTATACGGCTACTCATTTAAATACATCTTCACTAAGACCAATAGATTAAGCACCGGCAGCAGCTGCAAAAACTATATGTATAGCACTCACGATTGGAGTTTTTGAACGATCGAGAGAAAAAACGACACCATTGGAAGCGCAAATGCATCTACAAATAGCGGTGCGAGTCCTCTACGCAAGCGTAGTGATGTGGTGTAGTGGTTAGAGTGTTTGGGTTTCACGTGATGTACCCGGGTTCGATTCCCATTGTTCCCATGTTTGTTTTATGTGCGTTTCCGTGCTTGTGTGCTGTGGGTTATCAATTTCCTTTAATGTGGTCCTATGTTGTGTGTACGAAACCGCGCGCAACACTACTCTGGGCGCCATCTATCTATCTATCTATCTATCTATAAATAATTTTTTCATAAAAAATTCCGATTGGACCGCATAATTTTGGGCAGCATTGCATTTGAGCCGGTTAGTAAGCCGGACAGATTTGATCTGAAAAAACGGATAAAAATTTACCGCTATGCGTGCTGTTGACCGAGCGGCCTTACTCTGCAACGGATGGGGCCGTTTAAATGCGGGACGTATACGCTGTAGGCCACTTTTGGTGAGCCATATGCGTTGTTTTAAACCGGTATTGACTAAGAGTATACTTACTATAATGCATATATTGAAAATAAATATTATATGGAGGTTAGCGTATTTGAATACTTCCAGGTAAATACAACTGCTTCAAATGTATACAGAAATGTTAGTCATTTTTCAAGCATAGACCCATGATTTTTGCCGAACAGAATCATTAGTCAGGTAAAGACACATTTGTTTTAATGTATGGTACATCCTAAACATTTATTGTTAGTAAAATATATGCAATTAGTATTACACATATTTGAAGTCGCACCTGTTTACCCAACAAGAATACAGTGAGATTCTCACCCGAAGCGTTTCGTTGTTGGCCGCTGTGTATCGTTGCGTCAAGCATGAAGCTCTATTTTCAAACAATTTGTCCCAACGTCCCGTAAGCTCTTTATAGCGTCTCGGCATACGTTGCATACCTAGGGCGAAGAATGAAAACGTCACAAACTGAGTTACACATGAATAAGTTGATTTAGATGTTTATACATATAGTTAAGCTCAACATTAAATTGAAGACATTAAACGAGCTGTATTTTCAAATAAATGAACCTTCAAGTACTTTATTATGCTTCCTCTTTTTTGTATTATAACACAAGCAGCAATATTTTCATCACCTGTAGTGTTTTACTCAATTATAGTAGGGTTGAGCGCGTGCAGGTATATTAGCGGCTACTATGTTTTTATAAACATTAGGATTTTTTTAATGTAAAGTAGTAAGCCATCTTAATGAACATCTTGCTTAGGATTATGAACAGTAAATGACGCTATTTTAATCAAGCGTTTTATCATGTAGCAGATTCACGGCAGACGGCAGGAAATGGGAAGGTTAGAGCATGAATGTTTGTGATCGTAGAGGTCACGTAGATTTGGCTGAGTTAAGATTATTGATCAACAAGCTCACGCCTGAAGGAGGTGCACGATATTTTGTCCACTTGTACTCGAAGCCTATGAGCCACAAGGATGGCAGGCTGCATTTTAACACGAAAGTGTTTTATTCCGGGGTCCACCAAGACTTCACTGACGTATTTCCGTCACGGAAATACGTCATAGAACATAATACAAAGAAAGAAACCAGAAGAAAAAGTTCCACAAACATGCAAAATTTGGGAATCGAACCCACGACCTCTCGGTCCGCGACGATAGATCGCCGAGCGTTTAACCCATTGCGCCACAAACGCATTCGCAGAGAGCTACACAGCCGCGCCTTATATATCTAACACTCCTCCGTGTACCCGCGCTCTTGCTCGGGGCGGTGCCGCCGCCTATGAGCAGAAAAGAGAAGTACTGCATTATGACACTAAAGCCCGGGATACATGGAGCGAACTTTCTCGACGAACTTCACGCGTCAAGTAACGACGCGGCGACACGACGCAGGATGTTTGCTGTGTTGCAATACATGCGGCGAACGCCGCCGCGCGTTGGCCGCCGTGTTGGAGGCGGTCCCGGCCGCCCGCTTCGAACTGAATTTGGCGTTGTCCTTGTAGAATTCACTTAGTTGGAAGCAAATGACTGCGTAAACGGCTTTCGCTTAGTCTCAGGCCGCTTCGACGACAGAGTATTATGGATAACCTTGAGTAGTTTTCGAGATCGCTTCTCGTTTCGAACGCGTCTAAGCCTAGCGAAAGAAATATCCGATGCCAACGCCATCTATCGGGGAAGTCGGGAGATAGGCATGACGACAGCATGTGGCCTCTGAGATCAGAAGATTTCTGTTGAAGGTTGTTGTAGAGAGCTTGCACTGCTTGTCTGTTTCCTCGCAGATCAGCGGATATGGGATGTACAAATACAACGCGATTCCTGAGAGATCATACTAGGAACTACTCAATCGGTGCAGAGACATGCAGACACGGCAACACCAACGCGATTGCAGACGACGCGAAAAGGCGCGCGCGCGCGAAACACCAGCATGCATTGCGACCGGAACTAGTGCCTCCTGATTGGCTGTCGTCCACCGCTGCGCGCTAGACGCTTCCGGCGGCGGCGTTCGCCCGACGAAAATGTTTGGACAGGCAGATCGGCTGCGGACGGCAAATTTCTTGACGCCGGCCGTCGGACGTTCGCCGCCCGACGAAGTTCTTCGCTCGGACGCCGGTTATTCGCTCCATGTATTCCGGCCTTAACGCGCACCGACAGTGAACGCTTCGGTGGTCTCAGTACTACGACGCCTCGATGCCAGCATTCGAAGGGACGCTGGCATCAAGAAGCATTACCAACGCCACCTAGGTGGCGTTCACCGTACTCAGCACAGCGGAGCGTGGCCTCCGCAATTAGCTCTGAAAATGTTTCTGAAGTTGATCGCGGAGGCTGCAATTACGACGCGCTGTACGCGCTGATTTGACTCGGTGACGATTCAGTTACGTGCTTTGTCTTGCGCGTTGTATTAGTGTGTCAGTTACGTGCTTCGTCTTTCGCGTTGTGCTAGCGTGTGCAGCGTAGTGCAGCTTCCATATGCACGACGGTTGCTCATGGTCATCGACGTTGGTAGTCGTGATGGAGGAGACGTGCCACCAGGCGTCAGCGTGGGTGCATCAACGCCTAAGGGCGCTTTAGCCACAAAACACCAATAGACATTATATATCAATGTGCAATAAACATTACACTACTTCTGTGAAGACACGTTTCACTTTCGTGTTCTATACCGATTCCTATATAAGAGGGATCAACCACATTTTTTTCAGGATGACGGCGTTGGATTTGTTTGTAGGAGCGTACATGCCGGTGCCCACCGGTATTTTCCCCGAAGCCTCGGACCATAGTTAAGTTTACTTAGGAATACACGTTCATGGTAAATTATGGCCCGGCTGTGGACCGGGAAACTAGCGCATAGTTAGTGGCAATGGTGAGTACAATTGAAAAATGAAAATATTTATATGCATACACAAGGTAAAAAAGCTTGGTTCTTGCCATGCCCATGTGCGATTACCTCTGCTGCTTCTGTGGCATTGTGGAACATTTATCAAGTGAGATCGTGTTGATTGCAGCACAAGAATGAAGATACATTGAATTTACCATTGATGCTGAAGGTTGACCCCAGCTCACGAGCAATTGTACCGCCGATGCCACCATAGTTCAATGAGCTGAAATAATAAAAAAAAACGTGTTTGTGTTAGTATCTCGTACTAGACGACAGCATCGTTCTATGCTTGAGGGGAGGCTTTTATTGCCTCGCCCACCATGGTTTCGCCTCTGTCCTGCGCTGTATCAGTATCTGGCAGCACACACACACACACGTATTATATATATATATATATATATATATATATATATATATAAGAAGTCAACAACCATTGACACCAAGAACCACATAGGGGAAATTACTTGTACTTACTAATTGAATTAAAGAAAGGATAAATTAATGTAAATGTAAACGGATGAAACAACAACTGTCCGCAGGTGGGGAACGAACCCACGTCTTCGCATTACGCGTGCGATGCTCTCACCATTGAGCTACCGCGGAGCTGTTTTCCCATCCGCTTTCTGGGGTATTTATGTTTTACAACTAGAACTAACCCTTGGAGTGTTAGCCAGCGCCACCACTCACAAACCTAGGGGCGGATGCGCAACATCCTATCTGCCACTGGCGTCACGGACACGTGAACTTTTTGGGTGATGGCAACTGGTCAATAAACCAACTCCCAGCTTGGCAACTGGTCAAATGGCTAGTTGGCAACTGGCAACGCCAGATGGCAACTGGTCAAATCGGACCCCTCGCTTCCCTTTCTTCTCGTTCACTACTTAACGAGGGCTCGAATCCGGCAACATTGATGCCTTCAGGTAGCATGTGTGGGTTTAGTGACAAGGTTTCCGTTTTAGTTTCGTACTTTTAATATTTCAGTCTGAGAAGATTTAACATAAAAGGCGTGCGCTGTGGGTGCTTTGTTTCGTTACATTTGTTTGTGGATTGTCATTCTCAAAATTCCGAGGAATATCTTTGCCAAGAATGCAAGACAAGATATCAGCAACATTAATGATAGAATGGGTGCGGCAATATAACCCGCATATACCGCATGTCATGTAAGAAGGCGTGGCATATACATGTACCTAACTATTTATTTATTTATTTACGTATTGTAACAAGAGCATTCGCCATGTAGACTTGACGAAGCTTGACGGTTAAAACAAGCTGGCTCGTTAAAACCGACCTAGCGCCAACCACACGATTGTCAACGTCTTCTACACTGGCTGGCACAGAGCTGGTGCCGATGTGCTCCGGTACAATCACTCCCCACGCAGAAAGGAGCCAACCTGGCGACTTAGGGGAATGACAGCCCAGAAGGGTCGTAGCATGGTTTCAGCCGTGCGACGTGAACTGTTTCACGCTCTCGGCAGCGGTGGTCGGAAGATGGCTCGAGCGGCTCGATGATATAGTTGACGGGAGATGTTTGCTCTACTACTCGGTAGGGACCGTGGTAATTTGAGATAAGCTTAGTAGAAAGGCCGGGAGTAGTGGACGGGACCCAGAGCCAAACTAGCAGTCCCGGGGAATAGCGAGCACTAGATGCGGATTCGCCATGTCGAGATTTTTGGCGACATTGGTCTTGCGAGGTAAACGAGCGAGCCAGTTGACGACACTATTCAGCATAAGCAGCCGCTTCGGAAACAGGCGTTGCTTCAGAGACATCGGGTCCGTAAGGGAGAATGGTGTCCATGGAACATGATTGTTCATATAAAAGAAAGAACGGTGAGAAGCCGGTGGTAGTTTGTGGCGCAGAGTTATAGGCGTACGTGAGGAAGGGGAGCACCTGGTCCAAATTGGAGTGATCATCGGACACGTACATCGCAAGCATATCTCCAAGGGTACGGTTGAAACGCTCCGTCATGCCATTTGTTTGAGGATGGTATGCAGAGGTGGAGCGGTTAACAATGCGGCATTCTTGGAGCAGTGCCTCGATGATTGTTCGAGTTTAGTGGCGCAAGGGCCAGGTATGGCCAAAGAGCGCCATGACAGTATTAGTTCGCGCCAAGACGATGGTAATGGCTTGTTAGTGGTAGATGAATAGGGAATTATATGAACATTAGATGTGGCATGGCTGTAAAGGGGCCTAAAATCAGTCGCTGTAAAGTGCGTAAAATCTATAAGTAATAAGATTATGGCAATGAGTGATTATGTGTACTATGGACATGAACAATGCATTGCGAAAGAATGATACGAGTTACAAAAAATTAAAGATACAAGAATTAGCCAGAAGCACAAGTGCCTAAACAGAGCCCTTGAAACACAAGGGCCTCGAGGCATGTGCAGTTAAAAAAAACTATCGCAGCAACATCCTCTAGAGAGAGGATGCACTACGAACTTATTGAGCTAATAACATGTAGCACAACATCTTTCAAGAAAGCAAGGACTGCATTGGTGCTAAAAAGTGGTTCTTTACCGAGAAACATAGCGGGATGCAGAGGGACACAATAGCGATATGCGAGAGGAAAATGTTTCTTTCTTTCTCTTTCGGCTTCCCGACACTCCAAGAGGACGTGGAGGGCGGTGAGCCTGTTGCCACATCTACGACATGTTGGAGGATCATTTCCATTCAATAGAAAATTGTGAGTACCATATGTGTGTCCTATTCTGAGACGACAGAATAGGACATCAGTTCGTCGTGTTTTAGTTGTACAGGGCCAGAAACATAACTGTGGCTTAATCAAGTGGAGCTTATTAGTTGTTTCAGCGTCCCACAGACGCTGCCAGTGGCCTCGCAGTTTCCTTCACAAAAAAGGCTTCAGATCTGTGGAGGAAATAGCAGCGGCAGGATTAATAGCTTGCGATGTAGTTGATGTGGCCAACTGGTCTGCTAGCACATTGAACTCACTGCCTCTATGGCCAGGCACCCAGCATATTATTACATGTCTACGAGATTGGTAAATGTTACACAAGAGTGAGTAAAGCTCGATAACAACAGGATTCTTATGCTTTTGTAAAGATGTTAGCGTTTTACAAGACTCAACGAGTCTGTGAATATTATTGCCTTTTGTAGTTTCAATTTCTCTATATGCTTCACCGCAGACCGTACTGCATAGGCTTCTGCGGTGAAAATGCTTGTTAGGGGGTTTAATACGTCCGATTTTGAAAAAGAGGGGCCAACCGCGGCGTAAGATACGCCAGCATGGGACTTGGATGCGTGGGTATAGAATTCCGAGCACGAGTACTTCGATTGAAGTTCGCGGAAATGCATTGCAATTTCGAGGTCGGGAGCATGCTTTGTGACCTCTATAAAGGATAGATCACATTCTATCAACTGCCACTCCCAGGGCGGTGACACCTTAGCTAGAGGCATTAGGCGATGTTCTAGAAGTGGGACATCCATCTCTTCGCTAAGTTCTCTTACACGCAGTGAGAAAGGCCGCCTCATAGAGGGTCGATTATAGAAAAGCGTTGAACACTTCAAATCATTAAGGGTTGTTAAACAAGGATGTTCCCGATCGGAGTGCAGTTTGAGAAAATAGGTGAAGCTGATGTATGTTCTCTGGAGGTGGAGTGACCACTCATTCGATTCTACGTATAAACTTTCGACGGGGCTTGTTCTGAATGCGCCAGTGGCCAGGCGGATACCTAGATGGTGGACAGGATCAAGCATTTTTAGCGCGCAGGGGCGGCAGAGTGATATACTACGGCACCATAGTCCAATCGTGACCGAATGAGGCTCTTGTGAAGATTCATTAAACAATTCCTGTCGGTGCCCCAGGATGTGTGAGATAAAATTTTCAGTAAGTTCGTTGTTCTTAGGCATTTCGCCTTGAGATGCTTTATGTGGTTGATGAAAGTAAGCTTACGGTCAAGTATGATGCCTAAAAATTTGTGATCTTTGTTAATTGGTATTTGTTGTCCATACATTTCGATAGTGGGATCTGCAACGAGACCTTTCTTCCTGGTGAAAAGAACACAAGAACTTTTGTGGGGGTTTATTTTGAACCCGTTTTCGTCTGCCCACTTTGACACTTTGTTCAACCCCTGCTGTACCTGTCTCTCGCACACTGCGAGGTTACAGGACTTGAAACCTATTTGTATATCGTCCACATAGATGGAATAAAAAATAGCGGGTGGTAACGAAGCACGAAGCGTGTTCATTTTAACGATAAAGAGTGTGCAGCTGAGCATGCCTCCCTGGGGTACACCAGTTTCCTGCACAAAAGGTCGTGATAGAACATTGCCAACTCGAACACGGAATGTGCGATTCAGCAGATAACTTTCAATCATAATTAACATATTACCACGTATACCAAAGTGGGAGAGGTCTCTCAGTATTCCAAACCGCCATGTGGTGTCATAGGCCTTTTCCATGTCTAGGAATACAGACAGAAAGAACTGTTTGTGAACAAAAGCTTCGCGTATCTGCGCCTCGATACGTATCGAAAGGTCTGTGGTGGATCGACCCTCGCGAAAGCCGCACTGGTATGGGTCAAGCAGTTTGTTTGATTCAAGGAAATGTAATAGGCGACGGTTTATCATTTTTTCGAAGACTTTGCAGAGACAGCTTGTTAGTGCTATCGGCCGATAACTCGATACAGACGATAGATCCTTCCCCTGCTTCAGGATAGGGATCACTATGGCCTCTTTCCAGGCAGAGGAGATCTCGCCGGAAGTCCATATAGAGTTATATAGACAGAGAAGGGTTTTCTTCGTTTCAGAGGGCAGGTTCTTCAACATTTCATATAATATGCGGTCAGGGCCTGGGGCAGATTGGTTGGAACAGGCGAGTGATGCCTGAAGCTCTGCTAAAGAGAAAGGCAAGTTATAAGGCTCGTTCCCGGTGCTCTTTCGGTCTAGTTTTTGTGTTTCTATTGCTGCTTTGTGTTTTGTAAATTCTGGGGAAGAGTGCAATGAACTGGACACATGTTCAAAATGTGCACCCAGGTGGTTCGCTTGGTCTTCCAAGCTGTCACCCTGTGTGTTTACCAAAGGGAGTGAATATGTTTGTCGTCCTCTCACCTTGTTAACCCTGTTCCAGACTTTGGCCTCATCTGTACACGAGTGTATACCTGATAAAAACTTCTGCCAGCTCTCTCTTCTGGCCTGTCGGCGCGTTCTCCTGCCTTCGGACTTTACCTTCTTAAAATTTATAAGATTCTCCGCAGTAGGAGAATCGCGTAGCAACCCCCACGCTTTGTTCTGTTTTCTACGAACGTTCCTATATTCGTCGTTCCACCATGGGACACGGCGTTTGCATGCCGCACCACTTATTTCGGATATGCATTTAGAAGCGGCATCAATTATGAAGGAAATATTCCACAGCAGCATCAGTTCCTAACGAAGACATGTTGGCCCAGGAGATGCTACTAGTAAGATTTCGAAATTTCTCCCAATCGGCTGTGTCAATCTTCCATCGAGGGGCTTGTGGTGACGGCTCAGTTTTGGTTGTTCGCAGTAGTATAGGGAAATGATCGCTCCCGTACGGATTTTTGATAACTTCCCATTTAAGTTCAGATAATAGAGACGGGGAAGCTATGCTAAGATCAATAGAAGAAAAGGTTCTGTTTGCGAGACAGTAAAATGTAGGTTCCTTCTTGTTCAGGAGACACGCGCCAGAGGAGAAAAGATATTGTTCAACAAGACGACCTCGCGCATCGATACGAGAGTCGCCCCACAGACTACTGTGCGCATTGAAATCGCCAAAAACAAGATAGGGTTCTGGCAATTCATCTATAAAGGACTGAAATTCATGTTTATGTAAGTGGTAATGGGGGGGGGGGGGGGTATGTAAAGTGAGCAGATGGTGATGAGCTTGTTTAGAAGAACAAGTCGAACTGCCACTGCTTCAAGGGGCGTTTGTAGCTGCAAACGTTGACATGCTATGCTTTTGTGAATTACAATGGCAACACCGCCTGATGATGCGAGAGCATCATCGCGATCTTTACGAAACGTAACATACTGTCGGAGAAAATTTGTATGTTTCGATTTTAAGTGCGTTTCCTGTACACACAGCACTTTTGGATTGTGTTGGTAAATAAGTTCTTGGACATCGTCGAGGTTCCTAAGAAGGCCTCTGACGTTCCATTGAATGATTTGTGTATCCATAATGAAAGTAAATTGGTGCTGTGTGTACAAAAAAGGAAATGTTGCTTTAGATTACAGAGCCCTTTCCAGGCCCCGTAACTCGGGATTTGTCCTTGCTGAAGCGGTCGAGGGAGCCTCGCCGCTCTTTAGGCGCTTGGTGCGCCGTCGGGATGGGTGTAGTGTCCATAGCCTCTTGTGAGGCGCCGGACACGCGCTCTTGCGAGCGAGATGTTTCGCGAGAAAGTCTCGCCGCGAAGGAGGAGACATTTGCGCCCACCAGCCTGGAGGTCGATGGGGCTGCCTTTGGGCCTGAGCTGTGCCGGCTGTTGCCAGCGCTAGCTGTGGCCGGTGAGGGTGAGGCAGCCTTCACTGCACCCACCGTGGGAGCTGCTGGCAGGCCTGCGGGTTTACTACGCGTAGCGCAGGCTGCCACCGAGGACTGTGGCGGTGCCGGCAACCCTGAGGTAACCGGACTTGTTTGCTGGTTGGGTGGAGTGGACTTAGCGCCTTCCACCCTGGGGGCAGGAGCCACAAGCGACAGCTCGCTGCGCGCGGGCTGGGCAGGTGGCAGTAGCCGCTGCGACGCTGCCCCTTGACGCGCCGCATCAGCATAAGTGGTAGTGTGGAATGGTGAGCACCTTTTGCGTGCTTCCCTGAACGATATGTTTTCACGGACTTTCAGTGTTAGAATTTCTTCTCTTTTTTCCAGCTTGGACAAGACCGGGAGTAGGCTGGATGATCACCATCGCAATTTACGCAGTGAGGTGTAGCCTCGCAATTGTCTGAGGCATGGCCTTGTACTCCACACTTGGCACAGGTGAGTCGACCACGGCAGCTCTGCGAGCCATGGCCGAATCTTTGGCATTGGTAGCATCGCCTAGGGTTTGGGATATATGCTCTTACTGCTATTTTTGTGTAGCCGCTTTCGATGCTTTGTGGCAAGACGCTTAATTCAAAGGTAAGTATCAGGTGTT